>NC_072409.2:70536538-70840192 GCF_028858775.2 Pan troglodytes | reverse complement strand
TTTTTTTTTATATCTGTTGTATTTCTTTATTTGAGGTTACTATGAGTCTTTCAAATAATTTCTTATAACCAATTACTTTAAACCGATGATAACACTGAATGCATAAACAAACAAGCAAAGAGAAAATGAATAAAAACTCAACCCTTCAACTTCATTCCCCTGCTTTTAGAATTTTTGTTGTTTCTATTTATATCTTATCATACTGTCTATGTTTTGAAAAGTTGTTGTTGTAGTTATTATTTTTGATAGGTTTATCCTTTAGTCTTTCTGCTCAATATAAGAGTAGTTTATATACCACAGTTAAAGTGCTATAATAGTCTGTGTTTTTCTGCGTGCTTACTATTGCCAGTGAGCTTTATACCTTCAGATGACTTCTTATTGCTCATTAACATTTTTTTTCAGATTGAAGAACCCTCTTTATTATTTCTTGTAGGACAAGTTTGATGTTGATGAAATCCTCCAGCTTTTGTTTGTCTGGAAAAATGTTCACTTTCTTTAATGTTTGAAGAATATTTTCACTGGATATACTATTCTAGGATAAAAGCTTTTTTTCCTTTAACATTTTAAATATGTCATGCCCTTCTCTCCTGGCCTGTAATCTTTTCACTGAAAAGCCTTATTTCAGATGAATTGGAGCTCTTTGGTATGTTATTTTTATCTTTTTTCTTGCTGCTTTTATTTTATTTAATTTATTCATTTATTCATTTTGAGATGGGATCTCACTCTTTCACCAGGTTGGAGAGCAGTGGTACCATTTCAGCTCACTACAACCACTGCCTCCCAGGCTCAAGCAATCTTCCCACCTCAGCCTCCCAAGTAGCTGGGACCACGGACATTTGCCACTATCCCCACTAATTTTTTGTATTTTTGGTAGAGACAGGGTTTCACCATGTTGTCCAGGGTGGTCTCAAACTCCTGAATTCAGGTGACCCACCCGCCTTGGCCTCCCAAAGTGTTGGGATTACAGGCATAGCCATTTCTCCCAGCCTCTTACTGCTTTTAGGGTCCTTTCTTTATATTTGGCTTTTGGGAGTTTAATTATTAAACATTTTGAGGTAGTCTTATTTGGGTTAAATCTGCTTGATGTTCTATAACCTTCTTTTACTTGAATATTGATATCTTCCTCTAGGTTTTGAAGTTCTCTGTTATTATCCCTTTGAATAAACTTTCTATCCCAATCTCTCTCTATATCTTCTAAGGCCAATAACTTTTAGATTTGCCCTTTTGAGGGTATTTTCTAGATCTTGTAGGTGCGCTTAATACTTTTTTCTGCTTTTCTCCTTTGTTTCCTCTGACTGAGTATTTCCAATTAGCCTGTCTTCAAGCTAACTAATTCTTTCTTCTTTTTGGTCAGTTCTGCTGTTAAGAGACTCTAATGTATTCTCAATATGTCAATTGCATTTTTCAAGTCCAAAATCTCTGCTTGATTATTTTTTAGTATTTCAGCCTCTGTTAAATTTATCTAACAAGACTCTGAATATTTTCTCTGCATTATCTTGAATTTTCTTGAGCTTTCTCAAAATAGCTACTTTGAATTATCTGTCTGAAAAGTCACATATTTCTGTCTCTCTGGGATTGGTCATTGGTACCTAATTTAGTTCATTTGGTGATGTCATGTTTTCCTGGATGGTCTTAATGCTTGTCAATGTGCATTGATGTCTGGATATTGAAAAAGAATTGAGTATTTATTGTAGCCTTTGCAGTCTGGGCATGTTTGTACCCATCCTTCTTGGGAAGGCTTTCCAAGTATTCAAAGGGACTTGGGTGCTGTGATCTAAGTCTTTGGTCACTGTAGCCATATCTTCATTAGGAAGCTCCCCAAGCTCAGTAACACTATGACTCTTGCAGACTCATAAATGTACCGCTTTGGTCACCTTAGGTAAGCTCCCTGGATTACCAGGTGGAGACTCTTGTTCACTTTTCTTACTTTCCCTCAACGAATGAGACTTTTTCTTTGCTGAGCTGCCTGGAACTGGGGGAGGGGTGACACAGGTAGCCCTGTAGTTACTATAAATGGGATTACACTGACTCAGACCCAAAGCAAGCACAGCACTGGGTCTCATCCAAGGTATCCACTGCCTGCCTACCACTTATATTCACTCAAGGCCCAAGAGCTCTACAATCAGCAGGTGGTAAATTCAGCCAGGATTGTGTACTTCCCTTCAGGATGGCGAGGTTCCTGTGGGCCTGGGTGAGTCCAGAGATACCATCTGGGGGCCAGGGCCTAGAGTCAGGAAACTTAGTTTCTACTGCAACTGAACTGGCATCCAAGCTGCAAGACAAAGTTCTTCCTACTCTTTCTTCCCCTTTCCTCAAGCAGAGGAGTCTCTACCCATGGCCACCCACTAGCCGTGGCCCACAGTGAGTACTGCCTGGCTACTACCAGTGTTAACTCAAGGCCCAAGGTCTCTTCAGTCAGCTTGTAATGAATGCTACCAGGCCTGAATGTCACCCTTCAGGGCAGTGAACTTCCCTCTGGTCTAGGAAATGTCCAGAAGTGTCATCCAGGAAGCAATGCCTAGAATCAGGAACCCCAGGAACCCACTTGGTGCTCTACCCCACTGTGGTCAAGCTGATACCAAAACTGCAAGACAAAGACCCCCTTATACTTCCCTCCTCTTTCTTCAAGAAGAGTGAGTCTCTCCCCACCCCCTCCCCACCATAGCCACCACTACTGAGAATGTGTTTGATGACATTTGAAGCAAGCACGGCTTTAAGTCTCACCTAAGGCTTACGGTAAGTACTGCCTGACTACCACTTCTGATTATTCAGGACCTAATGCTCTTTACTCAGCATGGGTGAATTCTGCCAGGACTGCCTCCTTCGCTTCAGGCAGCAGGTTCCATTCTGGCCCAGGGTATGTCTAGAAATGTCTTTAAGCTAGTGCCTGAAATTGGTGCCTTAGGACTCTGCCGGGTATTCTTTTACTGTGGCTGAGCTGGTGTCCAATTTACAAGACACAGTCCCTTTTCCTTTCTTCTCTTCTCAAACAGAGGGAAGAAGTCTCTTCCAGAGCTGTGAGCTGTGCTGCCTAGTGTTGGGGGAGGGGTAATGTAAGCACTCCCTTGGCTGCCCCAGCTGGTGTCTTACTAAGTCACGTGCACCCTCAGTCCACTGACTTCAAGCCTAGCACAGCACCAGGACTTGCCTAGGAATTGCAATCCTTGTGGCCTAGACTGCCTTTTGAGTTTAATTAGACCCCCAAAGCACTTTATCACTCAGTAGCAAGGCTTACTGGAACTCAGATTCCAACCACTGCAATGGATGATTCACCTTTGGCTACGGCTTGTCTAAATGCTCCCTCTGTGGGTGCCAATTGAGTTCTGCTCTGTGAAGCTTTCCACTGTGACAGGGCATCCATGAGTTCCAATGCAAAGTCCCACATCATTGTGCTCTCCCTCTCCCAAGCACACAGATTCTCTCTCCATGCCATGTGGCTGCTGCCAGGGAACTGGGGAGGGATGGGGTATGCAATTCAAGACTGTCTTTCTGCCCTTCAAGACTGTCTTTCATGCCCTCTTCAGTGTCTATTTCCTTAATATGATGTTAAAACTAGGTACTGTGATTATTTACCTGATTTTTTATTCTTATGAAGGTGCTTTTTTGTGTGGATACTTTTTCAATTCAGTGTTCCTGCAAAGGGGACAATTCCTGGAGGCTTCTACTCAGCCATCTTGCTCTGCCTGTCTCCTTCTCTCATTTCTTACAACATTTATTAGTTCAATCTATAAATAATTCCACAGAGGTGGGTTATCAGGTGCATATGTTCCCACTCTGCTTCTTGAATTAGGGCTACAAATGAACTAGCAAGTCTGTCAGCTTTTTTATTTTTTTCCCACTTGATTGTCTAAGAGTGATTTGCTAGATACTGTGTGTTTTGATGTTTTGCAAAGATCAGTGGTGCAGACATAATATTGGAATTCTGCCCTGAAGACACTGACATTCTGTTAATTGTTTTTCCTTTCTTAAAGAACTGAAAGGAGGTTAGTCTGTCAAACAGGTACTCAAGGTTTCTCTAAATACATTGCAGAGTATCTGGGTTAGACAGGCAATTCTCCACCTGTTGAAGGCACTTTGCAGTTCATAAAATGAAGTCCATAGTAGATGAGAAATTTGATTTAATATCTCATCTGTTGATTTATAAAGTTTGACTTTCTGGTATTTTCCCATCCTGATACACTTGTGGCGAAAGGAAAGTGTTGGTCAAACCCTTGGTCATATGTTGATATGTTTCCTAGTTTTTTATTTGTCTTTATGTTTAGATTGTCTTTTGTCATGTAGAATTCGTTAATTATTAGGACAACATATCCACTATCTGTTTTTTTAATGGTATCTCAGTTTCATGTTCTTCTTAGAAAAAGACTTCATACAAAGAGTATAGTTTCTTATCCTATTCTACATTATCCTAAGTATTTTTTCTTACATTAGAGCATTAGTGAATGTGTGCTATATAGGCAGTCCTTGCTATATAAAGTTCACATGTACAGGAATTTTAGTTATTATGTTTTGGTTAAATAATCATTCTCCATCAACATTCAAATTTTAGTTACTACCATATACTGTGAGAAATAGCATAACATACAAATTTCACAGCTAACTGTACATTCCACAAATCACTATATAAATAACAGACATGCATCTCAATCAGTGACCAATTAAGTCACTTCTTTAGGTGTGTTGGTGATTGGTCACAGTGCATGTTATTCAACTAACACACATCAAATTGTGTCATCATGCGGCCTTCTTGTTTCCCAGTCATAAATCTACATGACATTTTATAAAACTGGATAATTGAAAGAGAGAAAGCAAGGCAACTAAGGCAATAATGCAGCAAAGAAACAAATAGTGATTACTCTGGAAGTATAATTCTAATGGAATGTAAGTGGGTTGTGGAAGAAATAGCTGACCATGTGAATGTTCACTCGATAGACGTTGAGAGTAAGTTTGCAGCCCAGGGAACCCAGTAAAGGCAAAATCAACATAAATGAGGAAAGTAGCTGTCACAAAAGGATGAAGATGTCCCACAGTAAGTGATATCAACAAAAAACTTCACATTAAAGAATTCTCAGATATATTTTATAACATGGAAAACACAAAGGATGAAATGTTGAAAATTCAAGGGTAAATGTTAGAATAGAGCAAGACAATTTGCAAAGGCATAGAAAAGATTTTGACTCCTTGTAAGGTATATGAGAAGAGTAGGACAAGCACTGTAAACTACTATTGATACGGTTTTTTTTTTAATTTCTCCTTTTAAAATATTCTATTTTTTGGAGAAGTTTTAGATTCACTTAGAAAAATTAAGTGGAAGATACAGAGATTTGGTATATTCCACCTGTCCCCACATACGCACTGCTTCCCCCCTTACCAATATCCTCCACTAGAGTTGTACATTTTTTACAATTGATGAACATACATTAACACATTATTGTCACCTGAAGTCAATAGTTTACATTAGGGTTCACTTGTGTTGTATAGTCTATAGATTTTGACAAATGTACAACGACATGCATCCACCATTATCACAGAGAATAGTTCCACTACCCTAAAAGTTTTATGTAATTTGCCTATTCATTTATCCCTATCCTTATCCCCTGCCAACTACTGATCATTTTTACTATCCCCATAGTTTGGTCTTTTCCCAAAAGTCATATAGTTGGAATCACATTACACAGCCTTTTCAGACTGGTTTCTTTCACTTAGAAATACACATTTAAGGTTTCTCCATGTCTTTTCATGGCTTGATAGGTCATTTATTTTTATCACTGTTTAATAATCTATTGTCTAAATGTACCACTGTTTATTTATCTATTTACCTACTGAAGGATATCTTGGTTGCTTCCAAGTTTTGGCAACTATGAATAAAGCTGCTATAAACAACCTTGTGAAGGCTTTTGTGTAAAATAACTTTTCAACACATTTGCATAAATACCAAGGAGTGTGATCACTGGAATGTATGGTAAGAGTATGATTAGTTTTATTATAAACTGCCAAACTGTCTTCCAAAGTGGTTATACCATTTGGTATTCTCACCACCTGTTGCTTCACGTCTTTGTCAACAGTTAGTGTTGTCAGTATTCTGAAGATTGGCCATTCTAACCGTCATGGTAATATACCTCATTGTTGCTTTAATTTGCATTTCTTGAATAACATATGGTGTGAAATATCTTCTGATATGCTTATTTTTGAATAACATATGGTGTGAAATATCTTCTTGAGTGAGGTTTCTGTTCATGTCTTTTGCTCACTTTTTAATTGTGCTGCTTTTCGTCGTTGAGTTTTTGAGTTCCTTATATGTTTTTGGATAATAGTCATTTATCAGATAGGTCTTTTGCCAATATTTTCTCCCAGTTTGTAGTTTGTATTCTTATTTTTTGACAATGTCTTTCACAGAACAGAAGTGGGGATTTTTAAACTTTAATAAAGTTCAGGTTATTAGTTTTCACTTCATGGGTTGTGCCTTTAATGGTGTATCTTAAAAGTCATCACCATTTCTGAGGTCATCTAGATATTCTACTATATTATCTATTTTGAGTTTTATATGTTTGTGTACTACATTTAGGTCTATTATCCATTTTGAGTTAATATTTGTAAAAGGTACAAGGTCTGTGTCTAGATTTATCCTTTTGCATATAGATATTCAGTTGTTCTAGCAATATTTGTTGAAAGATTATCTTTTTCTTGTTGTATTGCCTCTCTCCTTTGAGAAAGATAGTTGACTATATTATTGTGTGTCTATTTTTGGGCTCTGTATTCTGCTCCATTGCTCTATTTGTCTATTCTTTGCCAATATTACGCTATCTTGATTACTGTAGCTTTATAGTAATTCTTCAAGTTGAGTAGTATCCGTCCTCCTATTTTTTTCTTCTCTTAATATTGTGTTTTCTGTTCTTGGTCTTTTGCCTCTTTGTATAAGCTTTATAATTAGTTTGTCAATATCTACAAAATAACTTGCTGGGATTTTGGTTGAGGTCGCACTGAATCTGTAGATCAAGCTGAAAAGCACTGACATCTTGAAAATACTGCCTTCTTACCCATGAACGTGGAATAGTTCTCCATTTATTTAATTTTTTTAGAATTTCTTTCATCTAATTTCTTTCATCTAAGTTTTCCGGTTTTCATCATATAGACCTTGCATATATGTTGCTAGAATTATACTTATGTATTTCATTTTTGGGGGGATGCTAATTTAAGTGGTATTGTATTTTAAATTTCAAATTCCACTTATTCTTTGCTGGTATATAGGAAATCAATTGACTTTTGTATATTTCTCTTGTATTCTGCAAACTTAATACAATTGTTTATAGTTTCGAAAATATTTTTCTTCACTCTTTTAGGTTTTCTGCATGGACAATCAAGTCATCTGTAAACAAAGACAATTTTATTTTATCCTTTACAATCTGTGCACCTTTTATTTTCTTTCTCATGTTATCTATTTCCTAGAATTTTCAGTACATGTTAAAATGCAATGTTGAGAGGGGACATTTTGCTTTGTCCCTGATCTTATGGTGAAAGCTTCTAGTTTCTCATCATTAATTATGGTGCTAGCTTTAGCTTTTAGTTGAATGTTTTCTATCCAGTTGAGAATGTTCTCCTCTACCCTGGTTTGCTGGGAGTCTTTCATAATGCATAAATGTTGGATTTTGTCAAATGCTTGTTGTGCCTCTATTAATACAATTAAATAATTATTTCTTTAGCCTGTGGATGTAATAAATTATATTAATTGATTTTCCAATGTTGAACCAGCCTTGCATACCTGGGATAAATTGCACTTGGCCATGATATATAATTCTTTTTATACATTGTTGGTTTTCTATTTGCTAATAGTTTGTGGAGAATTGTTGCATCGATGTTCTCAAAAGATATTTGTCTGTAGTTTTCTATTCTTGCAATATCTTTGTATAGTGTTTTTTGTTTTGTTTTGTTTTGTTTGTTTTAGACAGAGTTTTGCCCTTGTTGCCCAGGTTGCAGTGCAGTGGCATGATCTCGGGTCACTGCAACCTCTACCTCTCGGGTTCAAGCAATTCTCCGGCCTCAGCCTCCTGAGTAGCTGGGATTCCAGGTGCGCACCACCATGCCTGGCTAATTGTTTGTATTTTTATTAGAGATGGAGTTTCATAATATTGACCCAGCTGGTCTCAAACTCCAGACCTCAGGTGATCCACCCGCCTCGGCCTCCCAAAGTGCTGGAATTATAGGCATGAGCCACTGCACCCAGCCTCTTTCTCTGGTTTTATTACTAAGGTAGTGCTGGCCTCATAGAATAAACTAGGAAATATTCCTTCTACTTCTATATTTTGAAAAATATTTTATAATTTCTTTCTTAAATATTTGGTAGAACTTACTAGTGAACACATCTTGGCCTGATGTTTTCTGCTTGGGAAGGTAATTATTCAATTTTCTTAGTAGATACAGGCCTATTTAGATTGTCTATTTTTCTTGTGTGAGTTTTGACAGATTGTGTATATCTTTCTGCATCTCTACATTTAATTTATATATGCCTTTATATTTAAGTTCGGTTTCTTACAGCTCAGAAATAAACCAACTTTGTTTTTTGGTCTGCTCTAATATTCTCTTTTAATTTGTGTAGTTATACCGTAGAATTTAGAGTTATTATTGGTATACTTAGATTGATATCTATGATATTTGTTACTGCTTTCTATTTATTGTTTTTGACCTTTGTTCACATTTTTGTCATTTTTTTTTTTTCTGGCTTTTGTGGTTTCAAATACGCATTTTAAATGATTCTATATTCTTTTATTTCTTAACATATTAATTTTCTTTTTGCTTTTTGTTTTAGGTTTTTAAAAAATAACTATTTTAGTTATTTCAATAACTAAAATTAAATAATTGTTTTAATTATTTAATTAAGAAATTATTTAAAATAACAATTTTTAATTTTTATAAATAATTAAAGTAACTTGCTAGTTATTATTGTAATATATATTTACAAATCATCTAAGTCCATACTTAAATAACACTCTACCGTTTCATAGATAGCGCAAGTACCTTACAATATTACAATATTTCTAATTTCTCATTTTGTCTTCTGTTTCATTTCTGACATTCATGTAATTTACACATAAGTATACATGAGTGTATATATATAAACACACACACACATATGTATATAGCTGCTATTATTTTGAACAAACTATTATATATTAGATTCTTTAAGAATTTAAAAATAAATGTTTTCATTTACCTTTACTTATTCCTTCTCTAATCCTCTACCTTTCTTTATGTAGATCCAAATTTCAGACATATATGAATTTCTTTCTCTCTGAAGATCTTTATTAAATATTTCTTGCAAGGCAGGTCTACTGGCAAAAATTCTCTCTGTTTCAGAAAGTCTTTATCTTTGACTTTTACAGCATAATTTTATAGAATACACAATTTGGGGTTGACTATTTTTGTCTTAACACTTTAAATATTTCACTTCACTCACTTTTTGCTTACAGTATTTCTAAGAAGAAAGATGTAATTCTTATCATTTTTCCTTTGTAGGCAAGATGTTTATTTCTTCTGGCTTATTTCAAATGTGTGTGTTCTTTTTAATCTGCAGTTTGAATATGATATGCCTAGATGTAGCTTTTTGTCATTTTAATTTTTGTTTGTTTTGGCATTTATCTTGCCTGATGTTCTCTGAGTTCCCTGAATCCGTGGTTCAGCATCCGACATTCATTTGGAAAAATTCTCAGTCATTATTGCTTCAAATATTTCTATTTGAAATATTTGAATATTTCCTCTTCTCTTTTTTTCTCCTTATATTATTCTCATTCTATGTATGTTATACATTTTGCAGTTGTCTCACAGTTCTTGGATATTTTGTTGAGTTTCTTCTGTAATTTTTCTCTTTACTTTACAGTTTGGGACATTGTTATTGACATATTCTCAACATTGCTATTGACATATCCTCAAACTCAGAGATTTTTCCTTTTCCTCATCCATATCCAATCTACTAACAAGCCTACCAAAGGCAATATTTATTTCTGTTGCAGAGTTTTTGATCTCTAGCATTTCTTGCCGATTACTGCTTAGAAATTCTCCCTCTCTACTTATATTATCCATCTGTTTTTGCCTGTTCTTTATCTTTTCCTTTAGAGGCCTTGGAATATTAATCATTGTTTTAAAATTCTAACTGATAATTCCAACAATTCTGCTATGTCTGAGTCTGATTCTGATGCTTGCTCTCTCTTCAAACTCCTTTTTTTTTTTTTTTTTTTTTGCCTTTTAGTATGACTTTTCGTTTTTTTTAAATATGGACATAATGTACTGGCAGTAAATAGCCCTTTAGTAATGTGGTGCATGGTAAAGTGTGAGGGAAGGGAGGAGTTCTATATTCCTGTGATTAGCTTTTAGTCTTTTAATGAGCCTGTGCCCTTCCACCGTGAGCTTCGCAAGTGCACTTCAGGACTTCCCTCACCTTTGGTGGGACCGGATGACTGGAGAAGATTGGAATTCTCTACCACCCAGCTTGGTTAGGCTTTGACACAACCCCTGTAAGTTAAACTCTGTTAAAATAGTTTCTCTTGAGGACAGACCTTGTTAAGAACACAAAGCTCTGGTGAATTTACAAATGGCCACTTTTCCCCTTCCTCCGCCAGAAGCACAGGGAATTTCTCTACAACCTTCACTGTGACAGCCTGATAGATCTCCAGGAGGTAAAACTTACAAGAGTCTGGGGACCTCCCTGGAGTTTTTAACTCACAGACTTGTTCACATCAACCCTCCAGCAATTCATCAATTACAGTTCAAATTTTTATAATTCAGCTCTGATTTTCACAAGAGGTTTCTACCCCTGGGTTTGTACTCTGATAAGTTGTGGTTCTCTGGAACTGTTTTTCTGTCTGTCCAATTTTAGTGGGCAGTGGTTTGACCTATAACTCCCTTTTCTGATGAATTTAAGAAGTGTTACTGAATTTTCAGTTTGTTTAGTTTTTTACTTGTTATTAGGATAAAGTGGCAACTTCCAAACTTCTGAGATGCTGGACCAGTAACTCTAAGTCTCAACAAGGCTTTACTGCAGAATAAAACATGGTAATTTCTAATGTTTTATGGTGCATTAACTAAATATAAGCTTTACTTTTTTTTCATTGATGTATACTTTTACAACCAACAGAAAGGGGGTTTCTAATAGTTGTCAGAAAAATTTTAAGGACATGAAACAATCATAATTTTGCTGCTAATTATTACAATCACTTTGTACAGTTTCAGCTTACATGGCCATTTTTGCAGTTCCACAAGTGAGGATAAGTCTGTACTTTATCCTTTATTTTATTTCCTATATATTCATGAATTCCTCTTCCAGGTCAATGACATATCAGTGTACTACTACCACAGCTTATCAGATTTTTTAAAAAATACTGTAACTTTGGAGTACCCTTTGATATTGGATATGGACATTTCTCTCCTTATCCCAATGATTATTTTATTTTTATAAATCTGCTTTATGGTAATAAACTATACTTGAACATAATGATTTTTTTAATATGTTGCCAAAATCCACTTACTGACATGAATTATAATCTAAGATCTCAAAAGAAATATGTCTCTAAATTTTTAATGCATTGGTGTAATGTTGGTATAGTATTCTTTTGCAATTAAAAAAAAACTTGCCTCTGTCTTATTGCTAATCAAACCTCTATCATGTTTGCCAAATTTTGCTTAGTCGTCTTTTTAAAGAACAAGCATTTGCTTTTAGCTGTTAAGTTTACTACTTTTCCTCTCTATTATGGCCTTTCTTGTTAATATTGGCCTTCTACCCTTTTGGATTTACATTGTTCTATTTTTTTTTTATTTTTTATTAAGATGGAGCCTCACTCTGTCACCCATGCCAGAGTACAGTTGTGCAATCTCGGCTCACTACAACCTCCACCTCCAGGGTTCAAGCGATTCTCCTGCCTCAGCCTCCCAAGTAGCTGGGACTATAGCTGGGCACCCCCACACCTGGGTAATTTTTGTATTTTTGGTAGAGACAGGGTTTCACCATGTTGGCCAGGCTGGTCTTGAACTCCTGACCTCAAGTGATGCACCTGCCTCAGCCTCCCAAAGTGCTGGTATTACAGGTATGAGCCACTGTGCCCAGCCTGCATTGTTCTTTTTCTGTGTCCACTGTTCAATTTCTGTAGCTTTGAGGACCATTTTCAACAACTCAACTAATTCTGCCAGCTCTATCATGCCAACATCATCATATGTCATTAAAATTTAATTACAAACACTGAGTGAAGACTCCCCAGTCTTATTCTGCTTCCAAAATTGTCCTATGGCCATAGAGTCTTCTGAATTAGCTCTGTCATCAGGGAAAACACTAGTAAGCCTTCATTCTACTTATAAGACCTGCCTTTTCTCCAGTTTCATAATGAAAGAAACAACTTTTCCACCTTTTTCTTTGGTGTTGGTCAAAAACAGCAAAACTTCTGTATTCAAATCCAGAAAAATGAGCAAGTCATCATTTAGACAGGCTAACCGAAGTATCTGGATTTTAAACAATGTATAACCTTGAAAAATGATGCTTTCAAATACTCCATGGTTCCCCTTTTATCCCAGGTGTCTGGAGTTTTCCATTCCTACAGTATTTTCTACACATGGTCCATCTGTATCATAAACTACTCCTGAGGACACTTTTCCTCAGCAATATCTAGTAGCCTTTAATATGAGTTATGTCATTTCTTATCACTTCTATTAGATTACAACCTGAAGGAGCTTATGTAATAACTGGTGTATCTAAATTATAGTTTATCATTGCTTTTGCCTCTTTGTTATTCATTCGTTTTACTTCTGGCACTAGAACCTCATTTCTCTTTTACAGAAGTCCTTGTGGTACAGCTAGAGTGGGTGTTCTCTCTCTAACCATGACATGGGCCTGGTTAATCACAATGTTTTATATATTCTCCATATGTCTTATGTGCTTTTTAAAATTTTATATTATTTTTCCTCCAAATTTTAGTCTGGTTATTTTTTGTTGACTTTAATAATCCTTTCTTACATTTTTGTCTAATGTAATATTAAAGCAAGCTGCTGAACACTTAATTTAAGCGGCTGCTTTTTCAGTTTTAGAATTTTCCTTTGATTGCTTTTTATGAATGCTAACTTTTGCTTAACTAGTACGTTCTGTCCTTTATTTTCTTGAATACATTAATCATGGTTTTAAAATAATAACATCATTGAAATATAATTTACTTTCACATTTCATATATTTAGTGTACAATTAATGGTTTTTAGCATTTTTACAAAACGATGCATCTATCACCACAATCGATTTTAAAACATTCTCATGTCCCCAACCAAAAGAAAAAGAAACCTATTAGCAATCACTCACTTTCCATTTTCCCCAATTCTAGGCAACTTTTTCTTAATCTACTTAATCTCCTTTTTTTTTTTTTTTTTTTTTTTGTGATGGAGTCTAGCTCTGTCCCCCAGGCTGGAGTGCAGTGGCACAATCTCAGCTCACTGCAACCTCCGCCTCCCGGGTTCACGCCATTCTCCTGCCTCGGCCTCCCGAGTAGCTGGGACTACAGGTGCCTGCCACACGCCTGGCTACTTTTTTGTATTTTCAGTAGAGACAGGGTTTCACCGTGTTAGCCAGGATGGTCTCGATCTCCTGACCTTGGGATCTGCCTGCCTCGGCCTCCCAAAGTGCTGGGATTACAGGCATGAGCCACCGCGCCCAGTCTTAATCTACTTTTTTTAGATTAATGTCTTAATCTACTTTGTCTTCATCTGCTTTCCCTCCACAGATTTGCCTATGCTGAACATTTCATACAAATAGAATCATACAATATGTGGGAATTTGTGACTGGCTTCTTTTACTTAGCATGTTTTCAACTTTCATCCATATTATACCATGTGTCAGTACTTCATTTCTTTTTATGGCGGAATAATATTTCATGGTATAGATATACCATGTTTTATATATCCATTCATCAGTTGGTAAGCATTTGAGTTGTTTTCACCTTTTGCTATTATAAGTATCGCTGCTATGCTTCTGTTTGTGTGCAAGTTTCTGCAAGGGTAAGCCTAGCTATTTATTTTAAATTAATAGACAATTTTTTTCTGCAGTTTTAAGATCACAAAATAATTAAGCAGAAAGTACAGAGAGTTCCTATATACCCATTCACCTCTCTACCTAGTTTCCCCATTATTAATATGTTGCATTAGTGTGGTACCTTTTTCACAATTAATGAATTATTGATACATTATTATTAAGTCAAGTTAATATATACATTAGGGTTCACTCTTCTTTTTTTTGCAAATGTTGTTCTGAGTTTTGCAAATGTGCCATGACATGTCCACCATTACAATATTATACTGAATAGTTTCATTGCCCTAAAAATCCTCTGTGCTCCACCTATTTATCCCTTCTTCCCCCTCCCTAAACCTCTGGCAACCACTGATCATTTAACTGTCCCCCATAATTGGAACTTCTCCTGAATATCATATAGTTGGAATCATACAGCCTTTTCAGACTGGTTTCAATTAGAAATACGCATTTAAGTTTCCTTCACATCTTTTCATAGATGGATAATTCATTGCCTTTTATCACTGAATAATATTCCATTGTATGGATATGCCATAGTTTGTTTTTTTAATTCATCTCTGGAAAAACATCTAGGTTGCTTTCAAGTTTTGGCTATTAACAAAGCCACTATAAATATTTGTATGCAGATTTGCACATGAATGTAAGTTTTCAACTCATTTGGGTAAATACCAAGAATTAAAATTTCTGGATCATATGATAAAAGTATGTTTAGTTTTATAAAAAAAAATCTCCCAAAGTATCTTCCAAAGTGGTTGTACTATTTTGGATTGCTATGAGCATTGAATGAAAATTCCTATTATTCTGCATTCATCAGTTTTGGTATTTCAGTTTTCGGATTTTAGCCATTCTAATAGGTAAGTAGTGCTATCTCGCTGTCATTTTAATTGGCAATTCCCTGATTATGTGAGTTTGAGCATCTCTCATATCCTCTTATTTCCTATCAGTTGATTTTCATTGTTGTTGAATCATAATTTTTTTTAAAAAAAACAGTGACTGCTAATTATAATATCCTGTCTGTTTATATTGTCTTTTTTTTCTTAGTTTTTGATCATTTACTCTTATTTCTTGGTATATCAAGTGATGTTTTGAATACTGGGTGTATTTAAAAGAGAGAGAGATAATTGTACCTCATGGATGTCCTTATCTTTCTCTGAAGAAGATTTGCTTTCTCTTATGGCAGATAGTTATTACAGGGATTGGTAACCTTAACCCATTCTCAGTTTGAGCTAATTTAAAATTGGTCTTCAGTCTTTGTAAGTGCTGGTCTATTTTTGGTTTGCCCTTCCTCTTAGGATGTTGCCATTTGAAATTGCCATGTGAAAGGCTGGGTTCACCTGTGCCCTCAGATCCCTCATTGGACTCTAAGCTTACTTGTTCTCCTAGCCCTGTGAGACTACCTAAGGGCTTGTTGGCCTCTTAGTTGGTGCTTTTGGCTTGAGCACTTGCCAATTGGCTTCTCTGCTCCCTGGCTTTTCAATTCCTTGGCTTTTCAGCTCCTAGGCTGTATGTTTTGAATCAGCAAATGCCGCAAGGAGAAAAGCAATGCCAAATTTCAAGCTTTGTATTTCCCTTCTCTCCAGAAGCTTGGCCCACATGGCATTGCTTTTTATTTTTTTAACATTCTGATGACTTTAAGCAGATGTTTCTTACTTTATCCAGCATTTCTAATATTTCTCAGCCCTCGCTTAATCTTATTATTGAACTATCATCACAAATTTCCCTAGGAAAAAATTCAGAATTTTAAAATTTTTAAATTTTACTATATGAACCTGAGTTCTGTAGGGACCATTTTACCTGATAGTTCAATCTAGTTCTGTGTTACCAATGGGAAGTGGGTAAAATGTTACGAGGGATCCTAAGTATATTGGTGATGGGAGGAATCACTGATGAGTGATGTCTCTTGCTCTTTTTATTTTTCCTCCTCTTACTCTAGCAGTGTAAGCTAGCCAGGGCACTGGCCACCTCATTGATTTAGTCCAATTGTCCAAAAAAAAAAAAAAATCCCCGAAAAACCCATGATGGCAAAGACTGGACTCTAAGTAAAGTCTGCATGTCAGGAATAGCTAGATGATGAATACCCTACCAAGTTATTTTGTGTGAGAGTTTTACAGCATTTTGCAAAGCCTTTTGTCTCCTAACACTGCTCCTACTGTTGAAGTTTTCTGGGATTCTATCTATTATACTTCTCTATTTGGTATCCCAGATGAGTTCTTCTCTATCCTGATCTCATTTGTGGGCTGATGGCCCTTGTTTTTCCTCCTTCCCCATCTAATTCTATTTGTTCATAAATTCTAGAAAGCCCTCAAAGTAAAGGCACCTTCTCCCTCTTCCTTTCTTTTTTAAGCAACATTGTTAAATGTTAATATTTTGAAATTTCTTACAGTGGGAAATTGAAAGGTCAAATAATTGTGAACCCCATTAATCTATGACTCACACAATACCTTGCTCCTAAGCCTAAATGTATGATATTCATTCGGTTTTCTTATGATACCTTCTATGTTTCTAAACTTATAATGACTTAGCTAATTCCTGAGTTATGTGACAATAAGAAAGTAGTCAAATTAGCATTATAGAAATGCAGCTTAGACCTAAGAACAAAAACCAATTACTAGAAAAGCTCATAACCAACAAATTTCACTGTGCTTTGTGTTTTAAAAATGCTGAGGGTGAATGGGGAACGAGGGAGGAAACAGTTCAGTCTACTCTAGTATCACAGATCCCTGCACTGAAATGAGAAAGAAAATGGCATAGTTCCTGCTTCAAGTCATTATCCTATGCATGGATAAACAATAATAAAACATAAACAATAATAAAACAAAAACAAAACATAAAAAGAAATAAAACAAACACTAAACACTAAACTAATTACCAGGTCAGGGAGCACAGATTATACTTGCTATAGGAGTTCATTAAGGAGGGATTCCAAAAATCACTGGCTTCTTCTAAGAAAACTTCTTAGAAGAGGTAGGATTTGGGTTGGGCCTTGAACAGATATGTAGGAAGGAGAAAAAAGGAACTTTAACGCAGAGAGAAGGCACAGCGTCAGGAATGAGCACAGGGGGCTTATGGAATAGAGAGCGAACCTGTCTGCAAAGAGGAGTGGTGTGTGTTGAGGAACAGTGAGAGTAAGGCTGGCTGAGGTTGGTTAATTAAAATAGAATTAGAATTAGATTGATTAGATAGTGTGGGTGGAAAGACTGGCAGAAAACTGTGGAAAGCCCCTGAAGATATAGATCGGCATAATAACGTTAGGAGCTCAGTGGTACTTGGACACTATATAAATGTCTAGTTTAAGGAAAAAGGAAGACACAATAAAAGAAGAAACTCTTAATAAACTAGATACATGTCAATATGCCAGACACAAGGGAATACATACCATGTGTTACTCTGTATAAGATACATAATGATAGAGGTCATTATAGGAGTTACCGCTAAGGAGTATAGCATGGAAAGAAGTACCAGAAAACACTTTAGGGTCCTGGAAATGTTTCATGATATCTTGACCTGGGATTGAATATATGGATACACACAAATGTAAAAATTTATTTATGGCCAGTGCAATGGTTATTTTTTGTATCTATAGCTTTAAAAAATCCACTGGGATAATTATGCTGACAGTTGCATGAACAAAGTTTTAGTCAAGAAATCGCCAGGGTATTAATCCAGTAATAAGTTCTAATGTGCTCATTGTGGACTGGATGTACCTACTGGAAATAAGTGGCAATGTGGGCAATAAAAAAGACCAATTTTGATGGTTGGCTGAGCTGGTCAAACTAGATGACTGTACATTCAATTTAAGAACTTCGGGAGTGTTTGGATATCATTGAACAGTGAGAGAAAGAAAATGCAATTTTATTGAGCGTACATTTTGTGTCAATCACTGAGATTTTTGCGCATATATAAAAGTATTTAGTATTGCATCTTGTAACTGAGACAGTGAGGATGAGGAAGGTAGCTGGTTTTGATGCTAAAGGTTGGGAAAGGAATTAGCTCATATGTCTAAGATATTTGAAGCAAGAGGATGGGAATAAAGAGGGAGCACACAGTAAATGCCAGGAGCCACAAAGCATGTTTTGGAGCTCTAGAAACCACATGAGAGGTAAAGCCACCATAGCTGTTAAGCTCTTTAAGGCCGTCAATGAAGCAAATAAAAACAGAAGACTAAGAACTGAGTCCTTCAAAACGACAAATGTTAGAGCATGAAATAATAGAGTTATAAGAAAAATAATTGCATGCATATCCTAGCACAGAGATATCCTAAGATCCATCTCAGCAGCTCTAAAACTGGCCTTCCACAAAATGTAGTTCCATCAACTGATTTAAGATTTGTTCTGAGAAAAGGGCTTGGATGTCAAGTAAATTTGAGTAAGACTGAATTAAACAAAGTCAAATCAATTTTTTTCCTCCAAAACCTCTCAGTCTATAGTACAGCAATATGTCAGTTGAATCTCTAATAAGGAGATATGGCATATGGCTGTTCCCAAATGCTTTTGCCTCATAACTACATTACTATCTCCTAAAACCAGTGTTCTGCTGGACAGAGATTGTGAAATGCTGCTCTCACCCTGAAAAATCACTCACCATTCTCAGATTTGAGTCTTCCTTCTTCTGCCTTTTCTCACATTGTCCCTGACACTTGTAATGCTTCTCTGTGCCATCATCTGCCAAAACCTGGCCCATCTTTCAACAAGGAGAGGATAAGGAAAGGATTACATTACTAAAAGCATTATACTATTACATTTTATTATCATTCCTCTACATTCCTTGCCTAAAAAGAAAATTTTAAAACCATACCACAGTGACCTTAATTCTGTAAGTATGAATATATTTTGTTACTGTGAATACCGTAAAAGTCAGTGCACTGCAATATATATGGATGCACATGTCTGATCTCCAGCCTGTAGATCTTGCTGGTAACACTTTCATGAACCAGGTTAGTTATTCAAAAAGCCATTGTGTTTGGCTAAGCCCTTATACCTAGGGAATATTAATATTGGAATGGCCCCTAGATATTAGGTAATTTACTCACCTCATATCTCATATAAGAAAATTGAGACCTCTATAGATTGAATAGTTTATATTGACGAAAGGTAAATAAATAAGATATTGGCAGATCTATTTTTTAGATGAAACATTCTGAGCTTTTGTAGAATACCAGAACATTATCCCCACTGATATTGAGACAATGCATTTCTTATTCATCCTCTTCTATTGCAGTGGTAATAGAAGAGATGGGGTGGTAAGGAGTGGTTAAAAGGGAAGTCAAAAATTGGAAAAGTAGAAAAATGTGACAATGTTGGAGAGGAAAAGGAGGAAGAAACCTTGGGATTAGGAAATTCTTCATAGAGAAGATGTTTTACAAAGCAGATGACTCTTAAGGAACAAAGAAAAAAGATAAATGATACAATAAAAGGTAGGGAGAGAGAGAATTTAAGAAAGTAAAAAAGGAAAAAGTTTGAAGAAGAAAAATGGGATGCACAAAGAAAACATTACAAGGTTGGCCTAGATTCACTGAATGGAAGAGTGTTCATATTTTGAGCATTGCAAAATTTGTGAAGACAATAGCTATTTTTAATATACCAGTACTTCACATCTATTATCTTATTTTTAATTCTCAGAACAGCCCAGTGAGGCCTGGGCCTGGTGGCTCATGCATGTATTCCCAGCACTTTGGGAGGCAAAGGCAGATGGATCACCTGAGGCCAGGAGTTCGAGACCAGCCTAGGGAACACAGTGAAATCTGTCTCTACTAAAAATACAAAAATTAGCCAGGTGTGGTGGCTTGCACCGGTAGTCCCAGCAACTTGGGAGGCTGAGGTGGGATGATGGCTTGAGCCTGGGAGGCAGAGGTCACAGTGAGCCGAGATCATGCCACTGCACTTCAGCCTGGGCAACAGAGCCAGACCCTGTCTCAAAAACAAAAATTAAAAAAGAGAGAAAAACCTAGTGAGTTGGATATTATTGATATCCCATGTTTCAAATTAATAAATTGATCTGCAGAAAGGTGAAATAACTGCTGGCCAGTGGCAGGGCTGATATTTGAATCAGGCTATTCTGATGCTTAAATCATACTTTATTCACTACGCTCCAGAGGAAAAAAACAAGATAGAAAAGAAAGAGGTTGACTATTCATCAAAAGGAGATATTTAATAGAAGAGAAATGTAAAAAGGACAGCAGGAACATAAATTAAAATAGTTCCTCCAATGACTGCTAGCTGGAAATAACATACTAACATTATAGTTAGACCAAAGTTGCGAGACTCTTCATCCACATTTCCTTGGACATGGGACAAACCTGATCAAATGTGGAAAGATTCTGGAGGACAATTTTATTGTAGCTTAGTCCTGCTTCATTCTGAATTTCTTTCCTCTTGTGCCATACCAGAATTATAAAAGGAATAACAGTTGACCAGCTGATACTTGATTATTTGTTATCTGAGGACTTCTTCATCCCACAGAGGTTGTCAGTCTGATCAATTATGCACTTATTAAGACTATACCAAAGGACAGAGATCAAGCTATTGTTTGTGTTAGTTAATGCTTACCACAGTCACAGCACATACACATATCTCATCTAATTCTTATAATAATACGATTCACATCAGTGCTAACTTCCTGACTTAACAGATGATGAAGCTAAAGCTTAGAGTCTCACAATTTGCTCAAGATCTCACAGCTGATACATGAAAGAGCAGCACTTACTATCTAGAACCACATGATATCCAATTACCAACACTTTGGGGTTTCCAGGAGCTTAAAGTAAATAACACATGAATCAGTAAAATAACACATGAATCATTTTCAGAGAGCTGCAACTCCAAGTTTAAACTGTAATTATCTTTAAGTTTTCCAAGTAATAGAGGTTGATAAGGCCACGTTTTAGAATAAATTGAAATAATTTGAGAAGTTTTATAGGAATTAGACCTTGACTTCTGGTTTAGAAGAAAAATTAGCAAATGTTGTTCCAACTAAAATAAGAAAAGTTATCTCAGGCAACTACCAGAAAAAAGCATAAATCACTAGAGAGTTTTCCTAACTACAGAGAAACAAAAGATAATCTCTGGCCAACGATCCGTCCAAATTCCTGAAGTCTCTTCCAAACACATACAGCTATGATTCTGGAATTAAAGTTACAAATCATGACTGAAAAGAGCAACTGCTGTGGTTACTGTCCTTTGCCCTTAGGAATTATCACCAAAAATTCCAAGAAAAAGACATTGTTTTAATTGTGTACTATGTGAATTCCTGGCCCCTGGGTTTTAGCAATTTCATGGATTTTTCTATAGATGACATCATGTGTAACGAGGAAAATAAGCATCATTTGATCTTTTTGGTAACACTGAACCACAAAACCTAAGGCTACTAAATTGAAACTTGATGAACACCGCAATTGTTCTGCCATTTAAATTTTTCCCAAATTATTATCACTGGATACTTGGAGACTCAAAATACTGTCCTACAGTTTTTTAGATTTGTAGAGCAGGGTGTATGGTTAATTAAAACCATTTGGACCAATGTCCCTATTTTAAAAATTAAAAAACAAAACTGAGATGAAAAGGAATTGGAGCTAGTTAGTTGCCCAATTCTCTTGATTCCTGAGCCTCTTTCTCTTATATGCCAGTGGATTTACACTACTGTTCAATCAGGAAACCTTCTGTAGGATATTGACCTTGGTCTGTAAAGGAAAGATGGTGTTAGCACATGGCAGAGACAAATGGCTATCTTGTAAGGACGTGAAAAATAAAGAAATTAACCCACTTTTAAGAGTTAAATGATGAGATCAACACATTTTGTTTTTTAAATTCAGCATGGAAAGACAAAGTCACCTGAATAAGACAGAAGAACTCTCAGGGTTATACATTTTGACTATAATCTGATTAATTAAATTATTTTATTACCATATATAAAGAAATACAGTGTGTCTCAAAAATAGAGTTAGCCATCAATAAAAATGTAGCTAAAGTAGAGTACCAGAGGCAGAATTTGGCAGTACACATTTAAGTACTGGCCAGGTGAGAGTTAAATTAGACTGTGGATTCAAATTGTTTTCTTCCTTTGGCTAAACTATTTTGGCTATCATAGTATAAAATTGTGGCTATTGACAATACTGAAAAACATAGATTTTGAGAACTGAATCAAAAGTGTAAGTCAAAAATAGCTAGAAGAGAATAATTTGAATATTCCTAGTGTAAAGAAGAGATAAATAATTAGATGATGGATATCTCAATTACCCCAATTTAATTATATAAATGTATCACATTATCACATGTACCATGATAATACATATAGCTATTATGTATCAATATTAATTTTTTTAAGTGTAAGACTATTCTGTGATTATGTGTTTTAATAAATGCTATCAGAGTAGACCACATATCTGTGAAATGGATATTTCTACTATTAACCATCCTGATGAGAGATTAACCCTAGGATAGGAAATTTAGACTTGAGGAATTAGGCCTTAGGCTAAGATGGGGACACTATTTGTTTGTTCTCGCTAGAACTAGGAGGAAATTTGGCTTGAACTTCAAAACTTTGGAAGTTCTACAGCAGATCTGGTAGTGAGGGGTACCTGTCCCAGGACAAATGATGACAAGCAGAGAGCCAGGCCATTAACTGACCCGGTAAGAGACCCCAGGGTGGTATGATAACATGTGATAGTTTGAAATCTCTTCCATTGTCCCTGGTCTTCAGTAAAGCCACATTAAAATTTTCTAGTTGGGTGTCAGCTGCATTGAGAGGAACAAAAAAAGCCTCTCTCCTTGCTTAGAGCAAAGCAAGGCAGGGGATAAGAGCATCCCTTCCCTCGTGGCCAGGATCTGAGGTTATAGTGGCTATGGCTGGTGAGAGATAGCCTACCCCAATAGGGTGATCTCACAGCACCAAGGGTGATGGTGGCAGTGCAAGGAGACTGGTTGAAAAAAAGTCAACAGGATTTTCCTGAGCCAACATTACGAGGGACTTTGAGATGGTCTTGGAAATAAGTGGACCCTTTGAGACAGTCTCCTTTCTGTGATTGTGAGTAGCAAACAGGTTCATAAGATTAAAAAAAAAAAAAAGTGGAATTCACTCTGAATCACAGCCCACGTTCCTGCTCATCCAGTGCAAACTCCACCCATGTTAACACTTCTTCCAGGTCTGCGATGATTCCACCTTTGGATTCACATGGCTGGCTTCTTTGGATTCTTCCTGCCTCAGCTGGATGCTTATTGAACATTTCCCTGAACTCATAAACAGGTGCCCAAATCTGCATTATTTGGACACATTATTTTCATCTTATCCAGTTTTTTTTTCGCCTTCATATTTCTGATTTTTTGTTTCCAAAGTGTGCAGTTTCTTTTGTACTTTTGTTGTTGATTTTACTTTTATTTTGTTTTCCTGAAAGATGTCTCTCTGGCTCACTATAGGTTACTCCAGAGACTAGCATAGAACCTGGCACCCAGCTAATAGCCATACACCCAAAGTGTTTGTTGAATGAATGAATGAATGAATGAATGAGGCTACAGTGTAATTAGTCTGTTCTCATTAGACATCGGGCTTGCTCTTTTCTGATTCCATACTCATCTTTTCCCTTTGTTTTTATAAATTTTATTAAGATTCAACATGTATACAGAAAAGTTCACAAATACTTTTGATACCCAAGTTAGCCTAGCCTACAGAAAGAGGAAATACAGTTTGAAAAGATACAGAGTATAGTAATTTCTGCCTTGTTTATTTGCCATTACATCCATAACAACATTCTGCTTTTTAGAGATTATGTGTTTGCTAGTTTAATGTAAGTTTCCTCCTGAGAAGAGAAATTGTATTCAGCATCCTAAAAACTTTATGTTTCCAAGTCCCAGAACTGAGGGAAAGACTCTGGGCTTTGGTAAATTCATACAGTGACAGACAGCAGCCTCAGATGTGAGAAGAGCCATCAGTCTCCTTTTGTCCATGTGCCCCTGTGTGATTCATCCTGCTTTGATTCCTGATTTTGAACTTCTGTAGGAAAGGCCTAACATGAATCACAGTGAACATGGGGCAACTCTACAATCAACATAGCTCATATATATAATATGATATGTCACAATTAACATAGGGCAAATCTGTAATAAACATATTTCATATAAATTAAATGATACATATATAATTAGTAGAAAAGTATAATCAATAGGGCTACTGTCTGGCTTCCTTCTGAAAACTATCTTAAGAATATTTTGAAAAAATAAATGGCATCACTATTCAATCTGAAAAATTTCATACATGTAAGTGATTACAGAGCACTGTAATATTACCATCACCTCCTTTATCACCTGGTCCTTGTAAAAATTATTGATCGTAATTTTGACAGATTTCACCAAAGGAAGGGTACTTTCATTATGGAAACTATAAAGATAATATCTATACCTCCTGTTTTACAGATTTGCAGTTTTGGGGTATTTTTAATTCTCATTCCATCTTCCAAAGAAATTGGGGTTGATGCATTAATAGTAATCAGCTTCACAAGATACAAAGAAAAACGAAAAGCTGAGAAAATGCAGCAGTTTCTCACATTGTAATGAGAGAGTCGGTATTTTAGAACCTTAAGATGTTATACATCATAAGAGACACCTAAGGTCAGCTGAAGTCAAACCACTGTCTTTCATCCATAGATAATTAAAATGACCCCATGTTTCAAGACGTAAGTCAAGGATTTTCAGGAGTACAGTAATATTTAATGACTAACCTTCAGGAAATTTTCTCTGCAACCTGGGAAAGGTACTGAAAAGAAGCTTATGGACCAAGAAGAGAATTTAATGGGCTCTTAACCCCTTTCAATTGAGGTACAAGATGTGGGATTAGGAAATGGAGCAACTATTTAAGTCTCTTCATTCTATTTTTTCCCTCCGTTCAGAAAGAGTCCAGCTAGCAAAGCAGTCACTTGAAATTGTATGTGCATCTTCATTCTTTTGAGTACTGAACTTCCACGTTTATGAGAGTCTTATATAGGTATCTTAGACAATCTAAAATCTCGATTTTCTACCTGTAAATTAGTGTATTATAGTGATATCAAAAAGAGTGATTTTTAATGTGATAACGGTATCAGAATATCACATTGAAATAAAACACTGCTGTTGGACTGAGAGTATTATAAAACTAAAATGCTAACTTTAACTTGTAAAAGGGTTCATTTTCTGACCTTGAATATGTTTAATTGTTACAAATATGTGTTATCCTAATTAAACATGTCTCAATAATTATATGAAGAAGCTGCAAAGCTTTTAAGACTCTTACTAATCCAGCACCCTCTGGTTGCTTATTTCTAATTTGTTCATTTTAATATACCAATTATGTGAATTAGAGCAAATAAACATGTTGTGAAAAATCTCTCTTCTGAGACTCTGACCCTCAAATGTTTTGAATCAGATAGAACAATCCTTGTTCTAGCTCAATTATTTAGCTTCTAGAGTAGATTAAAGGATTAAAAAGCTAATTTATTTAATTGTAAATGAGTAACATATCTTGAGGTTTCACAATTTTCATTGTGAATTTTCAAGTGCTAAATATTGTTTTGACCAAATACAAAGAGGAATAAAATCAGATAAATGCATAATGAATTATTCTATCAATTTTAATGAAAACTTCATGAAGAACCATATTACATTAAAGCTGAAAGAGAAAGTAAGACTGTTTTGTTTGTACCGTTTCTTTATGGCAGGCAATAATGAACCTATCAATTTCATAGCAGAGTTGAGGGGAACATACTGTATTGTATTTCTTTAGAGTAATGAACCTTCGACATATAGGCTTTTTACTTCTTTGTTGTTATTTGTTTACATATACTGCATATTTATTTCTCCCTGTTTAGTTATAACCCTCTTTTCAGGGTCATATTTTTCAATGGGGATATGAGGATGGATTTGTTTTAAAGTTTGGATAACAGAATATATCCAGAGTTGCTCTATCTTCCTGCTTTCCAGCTCACCTAGCAGATAATGATCATTCTGTCCACTTAGTAGATTTAATGGCACACACACCCTTCTGCCTAGTGCCCATTAAAATATAAGGCTGGCACAATTCTCTCCCCTGTAGAGTCACCCAGAATGAGAAAATTAAAGCTTCCTGGGTAGAAAAACCTCTCTTAGCCCAATAACTGAAATCAGTATTGATGGGAAGCTGATTCTGTCGTTGTAGTTGGTTTTCCTTCTTCTAAATAGGAAAACATACTATTCCAATGAAAAATTTGAAAAAACAATAGTCACTCCCAACACCACTAACTGCAGCATCTGCTATACCTATTTTCATACAATTTTTACTCCCTTTAACTTTTTCTAAACATGAGGGGTTTTTTTTGTACCTAGCTAGTTCGCTTTTTTCAATATTACAATAAGAATTTTCTGACATAATAACATACTTTATGATTGTAGGGTTATACAACAGTCTACTGTATATGACAATGTCATAAATTTTGCTAATTATTCCAATGTTGTACAATGAGATTATTTCTAGTTATTTGTGGCTACATATAGCATTGCTCTGGATATTAATCAAAATTGCTAGCTTGTATTTCTTAATTTATGTAAAGGTTTATTCATAGCCATAGGTATTTTACCATTGGGGTATTTTTTATTTATTTGTAAGAGTGCCTCATGTAATAACAAAAATTTTATGTAATATATGTTGGAACATGTTATTTACTGTATACTCTTTCCCTTTTATTTTGCTTTTCATGGTTTTGAATGTATGCACTCTGGTTTTATACCTTTGATACCCAAATGTAAGAAAAATGTTCATTGTTTTAAAAATTTTTGTGGCCAGGTGTGGTGGCTCAGGCCTGTAATTCCAGCATTTTGGGAGACCAAGGTGGATGGATCACTTGAGGTCAGAAGATGGAGACCAGCCCGGCCAACATGGTGTAACCCTGTTTCCACTAAAAACACAAAAATTAGCTGGGCATAGTGGCGAGTGCCTGTAATACCAGCTAGTCAGGAGGCTGAGGCAGGAGAATTGCTTGAACTTTGGGGGCAGAGGTTGCAGTGAGCCGAGATCACGCCACTGCACTCCAGGCCAGGCAACAGGGTGAGGCTCCATCTCAAAAAAAAAAAAAATCACATTGTGACTTTTCTTTAAACTTGAGCCCTTAAAATCATTGGAATGTGTTTCTGTACATATGTGAAAATTTGATTGTTCCATTTTCATTTATTTCTTTCCTTTTTCAATAAACGTGGTGTCATTTTCCTCTTTCTCTACCTCTTGCCTTCCTGAACAATTCAGTTCTAAAGACATTAATAGGGTCAAGAAAGGAAGGCACCTGTTGTGTATGGAGTCAGGGTATGAGACAGAAGCCCCAGGGGCTCAAGGAGGATACATGTGTAGATGGGCTTTCCAGTGTAGAGTGGCAAAGCCTTAGCAGGACAAGGAGCCCATCTCTGCCAAAAGACAGCCTGGTGTGGGCTGGCAGAAAGCTAGTGGGGTAAGGCAAGTGGCTGTGTAGGTAAGCTGCCTGTCATGAAGTGTTGGAGCCCAGGTCAAGTAAAGACTTTCTCACAGTGGAATATCCTCATGCCGGTGTCAGCGCACAGGTGAGGTGAGAGGGTGGAAGCCAAGGCCAGAGTGTTAGAACCCTAGTGGGTGAAGAGGGATATGCAGAGAAAGAGATGATAGCAGCAGTGGGAGACTGGCTACATAAAGGGGGATAAATCACATTACTAAATTAGGGATAATGGGGGTCAGTTATGGCATTATTGGAAAAGAGAGTTACAAATATAAAAAGGGAGGAGCTAGTATGAATTCTGCAGTAATGGGTTGGCTTGAGGCATCCGTATGAACTCATAGTTTTCAGATAGATAGATAGATAGATAGATAGATAGATAGATAGATAGATAGATAGATAGATAGATAGACAGAGATGTAGATGATGTGTGTGAAGGTTTACATAAAAATCTCTATAGCTCTTTCCACTGAGAGAAAGAGACTGAGAACAACAATAACGCAACCGTAATGAGTAGACCTAGCAGCCAGGCCTTGATTCTACTAAAAGGAGCCAGAATACCTTAGAGAAAAAGCTGATTCCATGGCCTAGGCAAGTAAAGTACAAGATAAACCCATATTGTGTTGGAAAGTAAAGAGGTACACAAAGAATGATAAGAACACATCAAAGAACACAGAATCCAGATTGAAGGGGCTTCTACTGTCCAAATGTGGGACAATGTGGGCCTTAAAATATAGAAACAAATTCAACCTAAATGCCCATCAATGACAGACTGGATAAATAAAATGTGGTACATATACACCATGGAATACTATGGAGCCATTAAAAAGAACTAGATCATGTCTTTTGATCTAGGAATATGGATGGAGCTGGACACTATTATCTTTAGCAAACTAATGCAGGAACAGAAAACCAAATACTGCATGTTTTCACTTATAAGTGGGAGCTAAAAGATGAGAACACATGGACACATAGAGAGGAACAACACACTGGGGTCTACTTGAGTGTGAAGGGTGGAAGGAGGGAGAGGAACACGAAAAATAACTAATAGGCACTGGGCTTAATACCTGGGTGCCAAAATAATCTGTCCAACAAACCCACATGACACAAGTTTACCTCTACAACAAACCTGCCCATGTACCCCTGAACTAAAAGTTTAAAAAAGACGAAGTGAGCTGGGCCCAGTGGCTCACGCCTGTAGTCCCAGCACTTTGGGAGTCCAAGGTGGGTGGATCACGAGGTCAGGAGTTCGAGACCAGCCTGCCCAACATGGTGAAACCCCATCTCTACTAAAAATACAAAAAAAAAAAAAAATTTAGCGGGGTGTGGTAGTGGGTGCCTGTAATCCCAGCTGCTTGGGAGGCTGAGCAGGAGAATTGCTTGAGCCCGGGAGGTGGAGGTTGCAGTGAGCCGATCATGCCATTGCACTCTAGCCTGGCAACAGAGCAAGACTCCATCAAAAAAAAAAAGAAGAAAAAAAAAAAAGATGAAGTGATAGTAATTCATCACCAATTTTCTGATTTTGTTTGCTTTTTTTTTGAAATTGTATACCTTTTTTTTTGAAAGAAATCTCATGACCTATTCCACTGGCTAGAACTTTTAGAAGATTTTTCCCCCTTCAATATTCATAAAAATACCATATATTCTTATATTATTTTATGTCTTTCATGGGAATGTCTCTGATGTTTTCAACTTTGACACTAACTCCAGTGTTGATGTTATCCCAAAAACATACCTTCTCATATCAGGGATAATGCTTTTTCCTCTCATAAAAAGGTCCAACTAATTTTCTGTATTTATTGAGATTAATATATAGGTTTTTTTTTTTTTTTGCCTTGACCTATTAGATGCAACTAGGTATATTAACATATTTGCTTATAGTAAATAATTCATGTATCCCTGGATGAAATCTTAACTTGGCTGCAGGTTATTAATAGTTAAATATACTGCTGAATTAGATTTGCTAATATGTATTTACAATTTTTCATTTGTATGTGAGAAATTTATCTGTATGTTTTCATTATGTGCTTTACTTAATATTTTAGTATAACACCATCAAAATAAAAGTTACAACATTGCACAGTTTTCTGTGTGCTACAAGAAAAATTAATATATCTGTCATCAATTTTCTTTTCTGTTTTCCAAATGATTAGTTTATAGCTTTGTTTTTAACCACCCTTTTCTCTGCATACCTTAGATTAAGTGCCAGCAAACCTTTTCTGTAAAGGGCTGTATATAGTGAAAGGCTGTATGGCTTCACGAGACAAGTGGCCTTTGTCACAACTACTCTGTCCTTCTTACTCTGTGCTGCTATAACAAAATAACTGAGACTGCATAATTTATAGAAATATATTTATCATAGTTTTGAAGGCTGAGAAGTCCAAGATCAAGGCACCAGCATTTGGTCTGGTGAGGGCCTTCTTGCTGTGTTTGCACATGGCAGAAGGCAGAGGGGCAAGCTAGCAAAATTAGTAAATGCTGCATAAAGCCTTCTTCATAAAGCCTTTAATCTGATTCATAAGAGATGAGTACCCATGTCCTCATCACCTCTTAAAAGCCCCACTTCTTTCTTTTTTTTTTTTTTGAGACGGAGTCTTGCTCTGTCACCCAAGCTGGAGTGCCGTGGTGGGATCTTGGCTCACTGCAACCTCCGCCTCCCAGGTTCAAGCTATTCTCCTACCTCAGCCTCCTGAGTAGCTGGGATTACAGGCATGTGCCACCATGCAGGGCTAATTTTTGTATTTTTAGTAGAGATGGGGTTTCACCATGTTGGCCAGCTGGTCTTGAACTGCTGACCTTGTGATCTGCCCACCTCGGCCTCCTAAAGTGGTGGGATTACAGGCATGAGCCACCAAGCCCAGCAGGCCCCACCTCTTAATACTATCACTGTTATCACTGCTAACGCCTGAATTTTGGAGGGAACAAATTTAAACCATAGCACTGCCCTGAGCCATAGATGATTTATAAAAGAATAGGTATGGCTATGTTTCAATAAAATCCTATTTACCAAAATAGATAGTGGGCTGAATTTGGCCCCTAGAGTATAGTTTACCAGCTCCTGCTTTATTCTAGGTACTTTTTAAACAAATTATTGAATACAATTTGAAATTTTAATTTTCACTTTTTTTTAACATTTATAGTATATAGAGACATTTGCTTTCCTCTGAGTCCAACTTTGGAAGTCTCATAAATTTTGACATTCAGTGTTCTTACTACTGACATTTTTCTACATATTAAATCATTTACATTTATGTCCTTCTTGGTCTAAAAAGTATTTAGGGAAGTTGTTAGGTGCACTTTTAAATGTTGGAAAATAAAGAAAGGCTTTGAAATTAGAGACATAAATAAAAATAATTAAAAGAACACAATTAAGTGGCATTTTGGTACTGGCAATGACATGCCATTCAGTGCAGGAGTGACAGGCTCAGGAGTATGATCCATTGTCCTGTGCTGCCACGGCTATTACTATTTGAATGCATCATGGCCAGAAAGAATCACAGTATAGGGATTAATAACCACAATTAGAAAAGTAAAGAATGATGTTAGTGTGCAGTGTGATAACCACAGAGAACAGCTTTAGAATAAGAAGTTGAAAGACTACGAAATAAAATATTGGTATAAAAATAGAAAGGAAAGTCATAGCATGATTCTGAAAAAGTTTGGCTATGGTTAAGTCACAGAGAGTTATGCATTTCATTATTATTTTCCTCTTATATTGCATTATGTTGAGAGAATATATTCTCTACAATGGTTGCATTTTTCAAGGTATTGGAGCTCCCATTGTTCCAAGAGTTCTATGAGTGTTGGGAAATAAATGCTAAATCTCTGCAGGATACTGGTTTATTTATGAATGTATTCGTTGTGTTCCTAATCTTTCCAGGACTATAAAAAATGTATTCATCTTCCATTGGTGTGGTTTTTTCAACTTCTGGATTCTATCAACTATATACTTTAATTGTTTCACGTATTTTGATGTTAGCATTTCATGTAAGGAATTCGGGTTTTTATATTTTCTTTGAATATCCAGCCCTTCATCAACAATAAATACAGTATTGTTGATGAATTTAATTTGCTTAACATTGCATCTATTTTACCTGTCATTAATGTTGCCACCCATACTTCCTTTTTATTTAAATGAATGTTGCCTAGCCTTTGGTCTTAACCTTTGTGAATATGTTTTCAATGGTGTATAATGTGATTTTGTTTTTATATGGTGTTTTATAATTTTTTCTTTTAGTAAGTGATTATTTGTCCATTTTCATAAGGATCTAAGAGTGAGTTAAACACTAGCACTCATGTAACCATATTGTGTTGAAGTTAATCAATAGTCTATTAGTCTGTAATAAACTCATAATGGTTTATGTGCTTATTCTAAACTCCTGAGTGGAATTTTTTACATAAAATTCTTATCATTGGATTTTGATTAATCAGTCTCAGCAAGACTTACAGGCAGAAGCCTAATGCCAGTTTTTAGTCTTATCCTTTGAATTATCCTTAGCATCTTCTCTGGATAGATAATTAATAAACAAGAGCAATGAATATGACTTGGTCTAGAAGCTTGAAAATGCTGCTCTCCATAGAATCCAGTAATTTACATATGTCCTACTACTAAGAGCATGCAATAGGACAAGAGCAAATCAGATGGTAAAGAAAAGCAAGTGATTTTCTTGATTATATACTTCAAAAACATAAATTATCAAGACCCTAGAAGGCACAAGCATGGATGAGAAAAAATAAATTTAGTTTTTTTCTCTTTCAAGTCAAACCAAAAAACTGTTAGCCTCTTCCCCTTTGTGGTACATCTTTTCACTTACTCAATTACTGTCTATGACAATGATCCAGACTCAGCCACCCTCTGGGGACTGTTCTTCTGATTGAAAATGCACACAGCAATCCCTAAGAATGTTAGCTCTTACAAGCTTTATGATAAGAATGAAGGTGGTTGTTGGTTGTAAACTCTGTGGACACATCATCGATTTAGTGACTCTATTTTCAAATTTTGTTCTAGCTGAATTATGGGGACTGAAGTTGTTCTGTCTCTGCCAGTCCATATTCCCCTAACCTTTCTGAACATGAAGATGTCTAGCTCCCACATTACAATCTCAAGAGACTGTGTTGTTTCCCTAAGTGTGTACCTTCTTATTGGAGCTCAAAAGAAAAGAAAAAGAAAATGAGCAGAAAGAGTAATTCATAGCTATAGCCACAATTCAAAACAGAATACTTGAAGGTTGTAGATTTACTATGTTCCTTTATGACTTTCTTCCACCTGGCTATTTCCATCATAAAAAAAAAAAGCTCCCAGATGCATGAACTGAATGTCACTAAGGCGCACTATCTCAGGTGCTATAACACTGAAGAGCTGTGGAATTCCTGGAGAGACAGGCTTTCAACAAAGGAATTGCATTAGGGGAAGCAGAAAGCTATAAAGCCTGTTTTCCCTTTTGGAAAGGTCATTACAGTGAACTTTCCTCCTTTATGGTAGGAAGCAGCAATCAAAAAGAAGATTCCCAGACACTAACACGACAACTCTGTTGCCATCATTAGCTTCCCTAGATAGTCTGGGGTTCTAGGGGAGTGATGATCCACAAGTCCAATATATGTTGTACATAAACAGCAATGCCAGAGCAGTTTCAATTTTTTTTTCAGGCAATTAAACTTTATGCCAAGCTAATTCAATTTTGCTGCTGTTTTATTAAGTCCTATTGAAAAAGAAAAGAAATCTGTTCTCTTTGGTAAATCATAAGTTTCACAACACATTTCTTCACATAAGCTCCTTGTTCTGCTATTTTGATATATTAAATATCTAGCAACAAATTTCTGGGATCATAAATCTACAATGATAAAATTAATCCTATCGCTGAAAACAAATATTTTATTGCAGTTTTATGAGGTTTATGTTCCCTCTTCACTTGCAAGTAGATGTTGTTTAGTGGTACAAAGACATTTTGCTTCTGTAAAATGTATTAGAAACAATACGGCAGTAATAGAATTCATATCTACAGAACTGTTGTGCACCCTTTAGATTGAAAATTTAAAAACATCTCACTCTAAAAAAATCGTATAAAGAATAATGTGTCAACAAAACTATCCAGTCATTATAGTCAACTCAATTTGTATCCTAAAATCTTTTATATTTCAATTTCAGGCACTAATTCTATCATGTGGCACTTCTTTTGGTTTGTTTTTGTTTTGTTTTTGGTATTAAGAAGAAACGTGAGTTGTAGGAGGGCAGAAAGTGTAAAAAAACTAAATACTCATTAAAATGTAATTCTTTTAATTTTCATGAGTACACATACTCTGGAGTTTACAAAAGAAGTTATATGTGGAAAATTCAATGAAAACAGGATTGCAAGGATTGGGGGAAGGAAAACTCAGAGACAAAGTGGCCCTCTAACATCTGTAGAAACTTTAATTTTGTTGACCTACCTTCAGAAAACATTTCACAAAACATAAAAAATGCGTCTAGGAAGACCAAGTAGTTTATTCCCTCACACATAGGAGAAGAGGAAACTGAGGCTTACAGAGCTTGATTACTTACCTTGAAAATATTTTCTGCCACAACTCAGACCACACCTAGGCAATCTGACTGCCAATGCCCTAAATCTAGTACCTTTTTTATTATAACAGATAAATTGCGAAAGATTATACCAACTTTTTTAGAATTTAGATCAGACAAAACTCCACAGTAGTGTTTTTCAATATAATCTACTCATTATGCACCTTGGCCTTTGGTCATTTCTCCAATACAGTCTTGCTTGGGATACTGCTTAAGGTTTTCCTGGGTTCACGCCCTTGCATACCATGCACGTTCTCGTCTTCAATGAATCCCCATCTTCCCTAGGTTGAAATTCCCCGGGCAGGAAGGCACACTCAGAGATGGGACTATTCACAACCACTTTTATATTTTGCAGGAAGTAACATATATGTGTCAACTGCACTTACATTCTGGCAAATTGTGAAGAACACTAAAATACTTGGTTACAATCTGGCAAATTGTGAAAAGTACCAAAATAGTTTGTAAAGCATGGGCCAATGAGAGATATCAGTACAATAATAAATAAAGGGAAAACTGTGATCTACTCTCAGCCAAAACAACAGAGACCTGATTAATCCTTCCTACCTGAAACACAAAGGAAGGAAGGAAAGAAGGAAGGGAAGGGGAGGGGAGGGGAGCGAAGCAGGGAGGGGAGGAGAGGGGAAGGAAGTAAGGGAGGGAGGGAGGGGAAGGGAGAGGAGGGAGGGAGGAGGGGGAGGGCAGGGGCAGAGGGGAGGGAGGGGAAGGAGGGGAAGGAAGGAAGGGAGACAGGGAGGGAAGGGAGGGAGAGGAAGGAGAGAGAGATAAAAGGTTTTTCAAACAGTGGATATGAAACAATGAAGGAACCTGATTCTTCAGGATGGGAAAGGATCAAAGTGAGCCCTTCATTTGCTCCAGCAGAGTTTCAAGGAAAAAATATTGGAGAGGAGACAGCTATGTAGAGGGAGAACTTCTTAATAAGAACTCTAATTTATAATGAGCTGATACATTGTCACCCAGCTAACCACTGTATTCTGTAGCCTCTTTCTCAGCCAGCTGTGACTCTGGGGCTGTTTTGGCCAATGAGACTTATGAATATGTTCTATGTGGAAGTGAACAGAAAAGGTATGCCTTTTTCCTACTGGTAGGAACGCAGTGTGATTGCTCACCTTTGAGCTGTATTGGACAATGAGGCATATATGCAAAGCCATAGGCATCGGACCTTTGTGTCTTCTCACCATACCAATAATCGGTTGAGACATTCATAGTCCTGTTTGGGTCTCAGTCATTGGTCCACACAGGTTACCAATCTCATATACGTGCCCCATTCAGGTCTAGCAGCAATCTTCCTTTGTACACACCTTTGACTTGCTTCTTCGGGCACGTGGAGATTACTTGGTTCCTCCTACAATATACTGTTGGGATATGAGAAATTCTGTGGGGCAGTGGAAGGCGTACATGAAACCCAGAGCACTTTTATTCTTGGGATTTGCTATATCTCTTGCATCTGCCCAGCCACTGGAGCACAAATTTTTCTGTAAAATCCCACAAACGTATTTGAAAATATGCTGCAAGAATCAGTCCATGAGGATGACAGACTACTGCTGATGTTTTCTGTACTTCTATTTTACTTAAAGTGAGAAACAACAAAGTTTTGTTCTTGCTAAAGCAGTGATCTCCAACCTTTTTGGCACCAGGGACTGGTTTCATGGAGGACAGTCTTCTCACAAACAGGGGGTGGCAGGGATGGTTTCGGAATGAAACCATTCCATCTCAGATCATCAGGCATTAGTTATATTCTCTTAAGGAGCATGCAACCTAAATCCCTCACATGTGTAGTTCACAGTACGGTTAGCATTCCTATGAGAATCTAATGCTGCCACTGATCTGATAGGAGGTGAAGCTCAGGTGGTAATGCTCCCTCACCACTTACCTCCTGCTCTGTGGCCTGGTTCCTAACAGGCCACAGACCAGTACTGGTCCACAGCCCGAGGGTTGCGGGACTGCTGTGCTAAAGTATCCACCAAAACATTTTGTTTATGCCTTAAGTCCTTCCTATTTCAGTAAGGATTCAGGTTTTTGGAAAATCAAAAGTCAGCAAGAGACAAACCCCAGCACCAGTTTCTGTTTTTAAATCCCTTCCTTGATATTGACTGACCAGGAAAAGGTTGACTGCATTTAAAACAAAGTTGGAAATTTCAGGAGAAACTAATCAATATAGACATAAAAATATTATCCTGGCACAGTAGATCTGATGAACTTCACTTTCCTCCTGGCTTAAAGCTAATAAATGCCCTGATCTGGGGAAGGTATGATTAAAAGTTTTAGAAGCTTTCTCATTTAATTTATTGCATGTTTTTAGAAAACACTCTTTTGCTTTCTAACAAAAACAATTTATAATGAGTTCTTAGCTTCTTTTACAGTGAAAAGTTGCCCTTTTTGCTCTGGTGGTGCTAGTTTTCAGACATAATCCAAAATGTGGCATGAAGCAATCAACTGGAGCTCACATAGAAAGCAAAGAATGGCAATGCTCACCCAAAGCCTGTGCAGACTGTCAAACCACAACATTCTGTAAATGCACAAAGATAAACATGGCATGTCAAAGACATTTAGGGAGCTTTGGACTCTTTCATACAGGAATGGAAACCCTGAAAACAGCTAAGGAAATACAGGTCCCACAAGTCACTATTTTAAAAGAAAACCGATTAAAGTAAAGTAGCTCATTTCCTTCTTCTTCTTCTTTTTTTTTTTTTTTTTTTTTTTTTTTTTTTTTTTTTTTTTTTGAGACAGAGTCTTGCTCTGTCGCCCAGACTGGAGTACAGTGGTGCACTGTCGACTCACGGCAAGCTCCACCTCCCGGGTTCATGCCATGCTCCTGCCTCAGCCTCCCTAGTAGCTGAGACCACAGGCATCCGCCACCATGCCCTATTCTTTTTTTTTAATAAATTATATTGTGATCTTACAGAGTAAAAGGAGCCAGCTGGACTTTCGCTAGCAGCTACCCTCGGCCCACCTTACCATCCTATGATCTCTCTCTTCCAGATAAAAAGACCATGTGATTTACTGAATAATTTTAAGGTAATGACAGGATAATATTTTGAGATGTTAACTGACATTCCTTTGTCCAAGTTTCCTTATGTTCATTGCCTCCCTACTCCCAACAGCTGGGCAGTAGTAATAGATTTCTAGGTCTCATCCTAGCTGGGAATAAATAGCCACATTTTTCAATCTAATTGTTGAAAACTTGCTAAAAAGATAATTTACTAAAGGCAAAAACTTTTGCTATTTGTAAATGTGTGATTTTGATAAATTCATTATGGATTCTAATATCCAGAGCTTATAGTCCTAACATACAGTATTAAAAACAACAATGACCAAGGAGATTATGGGGGTTACAGGATGATAATATGAGGGTTGTTTTCCCACCATAGAGCCAGGCAGGAGAAACATTTGCTGGACTGTAGAAATGAGTTTGGAGAAGATTGTGAAACAGGGCCAGAAATTAAGAGATTGGCTTGGATCTCTGTTCTCTGTTTACCTCCATGTCTGCCACCTGCCAACACTGTGGTTCAAACCTCAATTAAGGATGGGACAAAGAAAGTAGAAAATGCTATGTCTAAATTCCCATCTGGAACTTTTGGAAGAGACAGCCTCCTAACATGAGGTGATCACAATAGATTACAAATGGTGATGTATTCTCTATGATAACTTTTTAAAAAATTGAAAAGCAGTTAAAGATGGAAAAAATATTTAAGGATGCTATAAATTGTAGTACATTTATACAAAAGAATACTAGGCCAGAAGAACTTCTAATTTAAAATATCTAGAAGTTCTTCTAAGGTCATACAGAAAATGGAGAAGTATTTATCAAGGAAATCTGCTAAGTCATGGTAAGCACAGCAAAAGTCAATAATATTTGAGCCATAATTTGTTCTCTCCTTCTTTCTCAGCTCACAGTGATGGAAGCTCTACTCCAGGCATGTGTAGCCAAGAAGATAGGGTTCTCTTTCACTCCAGGTACCAATGTAGGTTATGATATTCCTCTAGGAAGAGCAGGCCACTAATATTTCTCATCCTCACTTACCTCAATTTTGCAAAACTTCTATGCAAGGAAAAACCAGTGGAGACATTGAGGGTTCCATTTTTTTTTTTTTTAAGCCCGCTCCCAGTTGTAGGGAAGAAGCTCTATGCCAGACATGATAGGCCAAGAATAGTGGTTTCTTTTTTTTTCTTTTTCTTTTTCTTTTCTTTTCTTTTCTTTTCTTTTTTTTTTTAAATGGAGTCTTGCTCTTTTCGCTCAGGCTGGAGTGCAGTGGTGTGATTTCGGTTCACCGCAACCTCTGCCTCCCAGGTTCAAGCGATTTTCCTGCCTCAGCCTCCTGAGTAGCTGGGATTACAGGCACCCGCCACCATGCCCAGCTAATTTTTTTGTATTTTTAGTAGAGATGGGGTTTCACTATGTTGGCCAGGCTAGTCCTGAACTCTTGACCTTGTGATCTGCCTGCCTCGGCCTCCCAAAGTGATGGGATTACAGGCATGAGCCACCGTGCCCAGCCAAGAATAGTGGTTTCTAATCACACTTTCCCCATATCTTGTGTATGCCAAAGGTTCTACTACAGAAGAAAAATGAGACACCAGAGGCTACTACCTTTGTCTAGTGCCCTACTCATCAAACAGGCATACCATAAGAGAAGCAGTCTGCTGTTTTTATACCCACACATTGGAGCAGCGGCATCTATGTTATGCCCAGGGAGGGGAGAAAGGTCATAAGAATAAAGAGTTCCACAGTTTTCCCCAAGAGAACTACTTTACATGGGACAGAGTGTGGGGAAGTTCAAATCTGATAGTATTGTCAAAAACAATGGCTATTTGGTGGTAAGCAATTAAGGCTTGCAACTCTGTATAATCAATAAGAGCAAAAACAAAATAGCTAGAAGTTTAGCAGAAATAAACAAGGAAAAAACAACTAAGAAGAGACATCCTGGGGTTGAAAGAAGCCTCATTCTGGCCTCAAAGACTATCCCTTCAAACAAGTTCAACTTGAATTGCATCAAACTGCAGACTAATTTATTTACCAGAGCATTGTAAAGAATACTAAAGCAATCAGCTATAAATTAGTGGATGCTAAATTGTCAATCTGATATCAGTACAGTCAGATCAGCCAGTAGCTTGACAGGGAGTTCAGTCAAAGAGAGCCTGGAAAAAAATCTTTCATTCCAGTGGGGAAGGGGAAGTCAGAATGAATGTGTGTATGCCCAAGGCTGCATTCTCTGATAAAATAGCATCAGAGAGTGCACACTTGGGGTAAATAGTCTTTGCTAACCTAATTCAGTGAAGACACTAAAAAAAGAAACAAACAAATTAGCAAACAATAATGACCACCCCAATGGTGGAGTAACAGTATCAGAGTTGTGAAAATGTTATCATAATATCTAGTTTTTGACTAAAAAATTATGAATTATGAGACAAGCAAATAAAAAGATGTAACCTTATTTAGGCTTTAAAAAAGCAGACAAAACAGAGTTTCAAAATAGCTCTCTCTTTGAGAGAGTTTCAATGTTGGACTTAGCAGACAAAGACTTCAAGGCAGCTATTGTATACATGTATATTTCTTCTGCTAACTGGATTTAAAAAATAATTGTGTAAAATTACAGTTGTGTATTTGTATTGTTGTATCTATAACAGATAGAAATGTAATATATTTTTACAAAGGAGGTGGATGGTAGGACACTTGTATTGGAATATAAAAATGACATCATATAGTAACTTAAATTCACAAGAAGAAACAAAGATAGGCAAAAATGTTAAATAAGAAAGCTAATATTAGCAATTCCATAAATATATACTTGTTTTTATTCTTTCAGCTTCAAGACATAAAATTTTATGAGATGATAATCATAGCAATGTATTACTGTGACATATATTGATATAGTATGTATACCAATAATATTATGAAGCAAGGAAGAAAAGAATAAGCTACAGAGGAGTATAATTTCTATATCATACTTCCTGATGGAATTAAGCTAGTATAAATTTGAAGTAGATATGAATAAATTAAGCTAGTATAAATTTGAAGTAGATCTGAATAAATTAAAATGCATATTGTAAGCCTAGAAAAAACATTAAGAAAATAACAAAAAAATAAAATAAAATTTAATAATTAAAATGTTATGCTAAAAATTATTCAGTTACTGCAACAAAAGAAGAGTAACGGGGGAATAGAAGATGAAAAGAGGGATCTGGCAAGATGGCTGAGTAGGAACAGCTCCAGTCTGCAGCTTCCAGCGAGACCAATGCAGAAGGCGGGTGATTTCTGCATTCCAACTGAGGTACCAGGTTCATCTCATTGGGACTAGTTAGACAGTGGGCGCAGCTCAAGGAGGGCGAGCAGAAGCAGGATGGGGCGTTGCTTCACCCAGGAAGTGCAAGGGGCTGGGAACCTCCTTCCCCTACCCAAGGGAAGCCATGAGGGACTGTGCTATCCAGCCCAGATACTACACTTTTCCCATGGTTTTTGCAACCTGCAGATCAGGAGATTCCCTCAGGTGCCTACACCACCAGGACCCTGGGTTTCAAGCACAAAACTGGGCAGCTTTTTGGGCAGACACCAAGCTGGCTGCAAAAGTTTTTTTTTCGTACCCCAGTGGTGCCTGGAACCCCAGCGAGACAGAACTGTTCGCTCCCATGGAAAGAAGAATGAAGCCAGGAAGCCAAGTGGTCTCACTCAGCAGTTCCCACTCCCACAGAACCAAGCAAGCTAGGAACCACTGGCTTGAAATTCTCGCTGCCAGCACAGTAGTCTGAAGTTGACCTGAGGATGATCGAGCTTAGTGCGGGGAGGGGCGTCCACCATTACTAAGGCTTGAGTAGGCAGTTTTCCCCTCAACGGTGTTAAGTAAGCCACAGCAAGTGGGGACTGGGTGGAACTCACCGCAGTGTGCTAAAGCGACTGTGGCCAGACTGCCTCTCCAGATTCCCCCTCCCTGGGCAGGGCATCTCTGAAAAAGGCAGCAGCTCCAGTCAGGGGCTTATAGATAAAACTCCCATCTCCCTGGGACGGAGCATCTGGGGGAAGCGGCGGCTGTGGGCGCAGCTTCAGCAGACTTAAATGTTTCTGCCTGCCGGCTCTGAAGAGAGCAGCGGATCTACCAACATAGTGCTTGAGCTCAGCTAAGGGACAGACTGCTTCCCTAAGTGGTTCCTTGACCCCCATGCCTCCTGACTGGGAGACACCTCCCAGCAGGGGTTGACGGACCCCTCATGCAAGAGAGCTCTGGCTGGCATCAGGCAGTCGCCCCTCTGGGATGAAGCTTCCAGAGGAAGGAGCAGGCAGCAATCTTTGCTGTTCTGCACCCTCCGCTGCTGATACCCAGGCAAACGGTCTGATGTGGACCTCCAGCAAACTGCAGCAGACCTGCAGAAGAGGGGCCTGATTGTTAGAAGGAAAAGTAACAAACAGAAAGCAATAAGATCAACATCAACAAAAAGGACGTCCTCACAAAAACCCCATCCAAAAGCCATCAGCATCAAAGATCAAAGGTTGATAAATCCACGAAGATGAGGAAAAAACAGCACAAAAATGCTGAACATTCCAAAAACCAGAATGCCTCTTCTCCTCCTGATGATCGCAACTCCTCTCCAGCAAGGGCACAAAACTGGATGAAGAATGAGCTTGACAAATTGACAGAAGTAGGCTTCAGAAGGTGGGTAATAACGAACCACTCTGAGTTAAAGGACCATGTTCTAACCCAATGTAAGGAAGCTAAGGACCTTGATAAAAGGTTACAGAAACTGCTAACTAGAATAACCAGTTTAGTTAGTTTCGTTTCTTTTATCCTAAAAGAAAAGAAAGATGTAAAATCAATAAACTAACCTTTTACCCTAAGGCACTGTGAAAGGAAGAGCAAATTAATACTAAAGCAAGTAGAAAGAGAAAAATAATAAAGATTAAAATGAAGATACAATTGATAAGAGAAAAAACTCAATGAAACAAACAACTGGTTACTTGAAAAGATCAACAAAATTGACAAAGTTTTATCTAGATTGTCCAAGGAAAAAAGAGTGAAGACTCAAATTACTAAGAATTAGGAATAGAAGAGGGGACATCACTCTCAATCTTATGGAAATAAAACAATTAAAATGTAATAATATAAATAATAGTATGCCAACACGTTAGATTATTTAGAATAAACAAATTTCTAAAAAATGATGCAAACTACCAAAACCAACGCAAGAAAATACAGAACATCTGAATAGATACAGCCACTAAAGAGAGTCAATTCATAGTCAAAAACTTCCCACAAAGAAAAGCCCAGGAAAAATTGGCTTTATTGATAAATTCTGCCAAACATTTAATGAAAAACTAATACCAGTCCTTTATAAACTCTTTGTAAATAAGTGGAAGAGGAGGGAAAACTTTCCAACACATTGTATTAGGCCAGTGTTGCCCAGATACCAAAATCGAGCAAGGACAACACAAGGAAATGAAACCATGGACCAAGATCTCTTTCAGATAGAGCCATAAAAACACTCAGTGAAACAGTAGTAAATCAAATCAAGCAAGATATTGAAAAATAGACACGGTGACCAAATGGGATTTGTCCTCACCCCAGAGTGGGCAAAACTGAACAATTTGATTGCTATTTTAGCAACATCCTGAATCATGTAAGTAACATATTAACAGGCTCTGAAGATTAAGGTGTGTACATCTTTGAGAGGCCATTATTCTACCATATTATATTACCCCAGTTATTATTTACTTTTCTTGTTTTTAGTTTAAGGTTCTAGATGGCTATTTAATTTTTATTCTTTATTTCTTAACTATGATACCCCTATGTATTCTCTACTCTTGACATTACTATCGCATCTTTAGTTACTCCTTAATATAAGTGCAATAGTTGGCTAAAACGTGCCCAGGTGTGGCTAAAATATGAACTCAAACTGACTACTTAATTTTATTTACTTTCTTTTAGTTGATGGTTTAGCTTTCTGTGATACCAATACCTTAAAATAAGTCAATTAACTGGGTAATTGGTCTCAACTGCTCAGAAACTATTTAGATGACAAACACACCTAGTCAGAAATTAACATTCATTATTATATCATAGCTAGAAAATTAGAATCTTGTATCCACAGACACAACACTCAAAAACCTCACATAGGAAATAACATTTTAAACAAAAAAAATCATAGAAATGTATTTTTGAAAACAGCAAGGAAACAGTGGTGTATATGAAGAGGCTATGTCACTACTGGGCACATTACTTAGACTCAACCACAAGCCCTTTAGCTGTCAATCCATTTGATTATATTATTATATTAATGCTACAAATTTCAGGATGTGGTTTCAGAACATTCTTCATTAGTGGTGCCAAAACTATACTACAGCATTTAATAAACTCATTGGATTATGTTGTCTGAAAACAGATCAGTGCATGGCTACAAACAGCTTTGTCTGATTTGTTTTGCAAGCTTCTATTGATACCTATTGAGGTATCCTATTGAGTATCATATAGGTATCAATAGGATCTTGCAAAGATCCTGTTTTGTTTTGCAAGATCCTATTGATTGTTAACCACGAAGTGGACAAGAATGTGCCTTCAGGATCATGCCTGATATCACCCATCCCATTTTGACTCATTGTTTTCCCTTTTTGGGAAAAGAGACCTTCAGGTGAATTTAAGAAATTAAGAGAAAAAGAGAAGAGAAAAAAATGAGTCCTGATTTGAATTTAAAAACTCCATTTTACTTCTATTCCTAAGGCTTTTTATTTTACATTTTATATAAGGCACAAGAGTAGAGAGAATACTACATGCTACGGTCCAGAAAATATCAGGAAAACTAGGCAAACTTCTTGAGAGGTTCTTGAAATTGAATACGTGGTGGTTTAAAATAAGGACACTTTACATGTTATATTGGTTTCAGGAGAATATATAGGGGAAGAACGTTGTACTTAAATCACAGAGATCTTTTTTTTTTTTTTAAAGTTCTGGGATACATGTGCAGGATGTGCAGGTTACATAGGTAAATGTGTGCCATGGTGGTTTGCCGCACCTATCAACCCATCACCTAGGTATTAAGCCCTGTATGCATTAACTATTTTTCTTAATGCTCTTCCCCCGCCTACACCCCCAACAGGCCCCAGTGTGTGTTGTTCCCCTCCCTTTGTCCATGCTTTCTCATTGTTCAGCTCCCAATTATAAGTGGAACATGTGGTGTTTGGTTTTCTGTTCCTGTGTTAGTCTGCTGAGGATAATGGCTTCCAGCTCTAAACATGTCCCCTCAAAGAACATGATCTCATTCCTTTTTATGGCTGCATACTATTCCATTGTGTATGTGTATAACATTTTCTGTATCCAGTCTATCATTGATGGGCATTTAAGTTGGTTCCATGTCTTTGCTATTGTGTAGTGCTGCAATGAAGACATACATGCATGTATCTTTAAACTAGAACAATTTATATTCCTTTGGGTATATAACCATTAATGGGATTGATGGGTCAAATGGTATTTCTGGTTCTAGATCTCTGAGGAATTGCCACATTGTCTTCCACAATGGGTGGACTAATTTACACTCCCCCCAACTGTGTAAAAGCATTCCTATTTCTCCACAGCCTCACCAGCATCTGTTGTTTCATGACTTTTTAATAATTGCCATTCTGTGTGAGATCTTATCTTATTGTAGTTTTGATTTGCATTTCTCAGGATCAGTGACGTTGAGCTTTTTTTTTGTAGGTTTGTTGGACACATAAATGTCTTCTTTTGAGAAGTGTCTATTCATGTCCTTTGCCCACTTTTTGATGGGGTTGTTTTTCTCTTGTAAATTTGTCTAAGTTCCTTGTAGATTCTTGATATTAGATCTTTGTCAAATGGCTAGATTGCAAAAATTTTCTCCCATTCTATAGGTTGTCAGTTCACTCTGATAATTTCTTTTGCTGTGCAGAAGCTCTTTAGTTTAGTTTCATCCCATTTGTCAATTTTGGCTTTTGTTGCACTTGCTTTTGGTGTCTTTGTCATGAAATCTTTGCCAGTGCCTATGTCATGAACGGTATTATCTAGCTTTTCTTCTAGGGTTTTTATAGTTTTGGGTTTCACATTTAAGTATTTAATCCATCTTAATTTTTGTATAAGGTATAAGGAAGGGGTCCAGTTTCAATTTTCTGCATCTGGCTAGCCAGTTTTCCCAGCACCATTTATTAAATAGAAAATCCTTTTTCCATTGCTTGTTTTTGTCAGGTTTATTGAAGATAAGATGGTTGTAGATGTCTGGTCTTGTTTCTGAGATCTCTATTCTGTTTCATTGGTCTATGTGTCTGTTTTTATGCCAGTACCATGCTGTTTTGGTTACTGTAGCCTTGTAGTATAGTTTGAAGTCAGGTAGCATAATGCCTCCAGCTTTGTTCTTTTTGCTTCGGGTTCTCTTGGCTATAGAGGCTCTTTTTTTGGTTCCATATGAATTTTAGTTTTTTTCTGTGAAGAATGTCAACGGTAGTTTAATGGAAATAGCATTGAATCTATAAATTACTTCAGACTGTATGTCCATTTTCACTATTTTTTCTTCCTATCCATGAGGATGGAATGTTTTTCCATTTGTCTGTGTTCTCTCTTATTTCCTTGAGAAGTGTTTTGTAGTTCTCCTTAAAGAGATCCTTCACTTCCCTTGTTAACTGTATTCCTAGGTATTTTGTTCTTTTTGTAGCAATTGTGAATGGGAGTTCATTCACAATTTGGCTCTCTGCTTGTTTATTGTTGGTATATAGGAATGCTTGTGATTTTTGCACATTGATTTTGTATCCTGAGACTTTGCTGAAGTTGCTTGTCAGCTTAAGGAGCTTGTGAGCTGAGATGATGGAGTTTTCTAAATATAGGATCATGTCTTCTACTAACAGACAGTTTGATTTCCTCTCTTCCTGTTTAAATGCACTTTATTTCTTTCCCTCTCCTGATTGTCCTGGCCAGAATTTCCAATACTATGCTGAATAGGAGTGGTGAGAGTGGGCATCCTTGTCTTGTGCCAGTTTCGGGGGGAATGATGCTTCCAGCTTTTGCCCATTCACTACGATATTGGCTGTGGGTTGTCATAGGTGGCTCTTATTATTTTGAGATATGTTCCATCAATACCTAGGTTATTGAGAGTGTTTAACATGAAAGGATATTGAATTTTATTGAAGGCCTTTTTTGTTTCTATTGAGATAATTATGTGGTTTTTGTCCTTAGTTTTGTTTATGTGACGAACTACGTTTATTGATTCGTGTATGTTGAACCAGACTTGCATCCCAGGGGTGAAGCCAACTTGGTCATGGTGGATAAGTTTTTTGATGTTCTGCTGAATTCGGTTTGCCAGTATTTTATTGAGTATTTTTGTATCAATGTTCATCACAGATATTGACCTAATGTTTTCTTTTTTGTTGGATCTGTGCCAGGTTTTGGTATCAGGTTGTTGCTGGCCTCAAGAAATGAGTTAGGGAGAAGTTTCTCCTCTTCAATTGTTTGGAATAGTTTCAGAAGGAATGGTACCAGCTCCTCTTTGTACCTCTGGTAGAATTCTGCTATGAATTCATCTGGTCCTGGGTTTTTTTTGTTTGTTTGTTCATTTGGTTGATAGGTTATTTATTACTGCCTTGATTTCGGAACTTGTTATTGGTCTATTGAGGCATTTATCTTCTTCCTGGTTTAGTCTTGGGAGGTGTATGTGTCCAGGGATTTATCCACTTCTAGATTTTCTAATTTCTTTGCATACAGGTGTTTATAGTTTTCTCTGATGGTTGTATTTCTGTGGGGTCAGCATTTTCAATATTACTAAAAGGATTTGAGAGATGAAAGATTTTTGAGTTTAGGTAGTCTGCTTAATGGCCCAATATATAGTTTTACAGTATATTTGTCAGTATATAGATACAGTATATAGATATAGTTTCATCTGTTCTCAAGGTTTAATTTGAGGAGTCTTTATTGCTTGGTAAGTAGTGAACTAAACTCCTGATAATAATGATTCGTATTATTATTTATTTATGATGCAGGCCTTTGATGTGTAATCTCCAGAGTCTCAAATGTTGTTTGATATCTGCAGTTCCATCAAACAAAAAATACAATAAATTGTCTTCCAACAAAAATGGGAGAAAATATGAAACTTAAAGAAGTTGAAATGATTATCATCAGAAACTTTATACATGACTGAGATATCAAACAGCGATGCAGATAAGGGAGATGAGTAAGGAAATAAGGGACTGAAACAAGATAACAAAATAATTTTCTGTTCTGTGTTAAACAATGCTGGGACTGAGCATACATCTGTGACTTTACTCAACAATACTGAGAATAAACAAAGTAAACTTGAGTACATGCTCTAGGAAATAAGGATGTGAACAAACTAGGATAGCTTATATACCAAGACTGACAGATTGTTTGTCATGCCTCACTGCAAGACCCTCACTCCAGTCCAAAGTCATTATGTCATAAACTCTGACAAGTCCCTACCTACTCCCCTCCTTGCAAATCTCACCTTAAAGTTACTCTTTTCAGACCCTAAAATCATATAAATATCTCCCTGCTGTTGAGTATCCTCTTCTGAGGTGCTACTCTATCAAGATTTTATTTCCCCTTGCTGCAGTAGGTCTAATAAACTTAATTCTGCTAAATTAACTGGATTTTCTGGCCTTTGGGGGAATTGATAGTTGTCACAACCCTCAGATTGTTATATCCTATTAGACAATGAGTTTCTAATATAGGTGCTTATACTGTGTTTTCATTGCATATCTAAAAGTACCCCAAAATAATGATTGCATTTACTGGGCAGTCAGAGAAACTTATTGAACTAAAACATTGCTTTATGTTATTATCAATAGCTCTACTGGAAGAATAAAAGTATTTTCTTACCCTTAAGAGACTCAAAAATTAATATTTGGTTTTACTCCTTTCCAATTAATGTGAAAATTACCTAATATGAAAAAGTAAAACTCAGGAGACCATTTCGGTCCAGAGAAGACAAAAATTATTGTGTATTAAAGATATATTTTAAACATATTTTAAAAAACAGAGGGACTGTGTAGAAAGACTTTGTACTAAACCATTCATGATACAGAAAGTAATCTGTTCTTAGAAGGGGCTTAAATATATTCAACAGTACAAGAAAGTATTCATTCAATAAATATTTTTAATAACTACTGCAGGCTAAGTACAATTTTTGGAATTGGTATATGGTGGTGAATAAAACAAATATGTTCTCTAACTGGATAGGATTTGTAGTCTAGTGGTAAGAAGACAATCTTTAAGAAAAAGAAATGTATACAAAAGTATAAAATTACAATTTGTGGTAAGTACCTTGAAGTAAAAGAGAGTGTAGTGAAAGAAATTCAAAACAGACTCAGGCACCAGGAGACCAACCAGCTTTGTAGAAGATCAGGCATAAAATTAAGTTGGGATATAGTTTTTTTGCTTTTTTATTTTTCCTACCTTGACTTGAAAGACAAAGCTAAATTTTCAGGCAAGTTGGGAATGTGCAATTTTTCTAAGAATAAATGAGGAAAATGAAAGTAAAAGTGAATTTTTAGTTATTTTAGATAATGGGAAATAATAGATAACAGGAAAGAAACGTGTTCCCTTAATCTTGTTTTCAATGACAGAATAAGTTGGAAAGAAAGGATTAAGACCAGGTAAAACTGTCACCTCTAGAAATTCTATTTGCATTCAGCATTTCCAAAAGCTTTAGACAAAGATATCCTGAAGGAAATTGGAATTAGAGCCTACTATGAAACCCTAAAAGGAACCAAAGTTATTGGTATAGCAATCTAATTTATCGATTTAACTACACTCAAAGAGTAAATGCATTTTGCATTGCTTACCTAGAATGTCCAGGATATAACTTGTTCCGTATTAATGAATTTACACATCTTAACTCCAAAAGAACACACAAATGGGAAAAAGCATTTTAACATGAAATACACACACATGTATCTGCCCAATCACTTTAAAACAGTTTACAATTTTTAAAATAGATCTTATATTAAATCACCTGCACTTTATACAATTTTTAATAAATTCTGCAATTCCTTTTACAGAAGAAGGTAGCTAAACAAACAATTGTGTAAATACATTTTGAAGTCATTTTTTAATGCAGAGTCTACAATTTCTTTTCTCTGCCACTTGTGCTCCTAGAGTGACCTTGAAGTTCATATTTCTCAACAATTCCTAAGTATGTCCAAATGAAATATTAAAAGTGAGAAAAACTAAAACCTGGGCTATCATACCATTCAGCAAATGAATAGATTATCAAAACACAGGAGTTGTCACTATCACATTAGCAAAAATCTAAAAGTTTGAGAACATACCATGTTGCTCTGACAATTTAGAGCAAAAAGGCAGTTTTATACATTGTTGATAGAAGTGTGAATTCTTAAAATCCCTAAGGAGATAAAGTTGGCAACATCTATTAGAATTACAAATATATAAACACTTTAATTCAACAATTTTAAATTTGACTTCGAAGTGCCCCTTTTCTTCTGGGAAAGGGGCCCATTTGTAATCCTCTGCCCCCAGCTGTTACAAGCCTTCTCTGTATTTTCACCAGCTGCTTAGTCACTGGACTGGACCTCTTCTGAATGTGTTGCTCACCTAGAACCGTACTCCTAATAGTCTTTTAAAAGAAACTACCATCAGAGTAAACAGACAACCTACAGAATGGGAGAAAATTTTTGCAATCTACTCATCTGACAAAGGGCTAATATCCGGAATCTACAATGAATTCCAACACATTTACAAGAAAAAAACAAACAACCCCATCAAAAAGTGGGCAAAGGATATGAACAGACAGTTCTCGAAAGAAGACATTTATGCAGCCAAAAGACACATGAAAAAATGCTCATCATCACTGGCCATCAGAGAAATGCAAATCAAAACCACAATGAGATACCATCTCACACCAGTTAGAATGGCGATCATTAAAAAGTCAGGAAACAACAGGAGCTGGAGAGGATGTGGAGAAATAGGAACACTTTTACACTGTTGGTGGGACTGTAAACTAGTTCAACCATCATGGAAGTCAGTGTGGCGATTCCTCAGGGATCTAGAATTAGAAATACCATTTGACCCATCCATCCCATTACTGGGTATATACCCAAAGGATTATAAATCATGCTGCTATAAAGACACATGCACACCTATGTTTATTGCGGCACTATTCACAATAGCAAAGACTTGGAACCAACCCAAATGTCCAACAATGATAGACTGGATTAAGAAAATGTGGCACATATACACCATGGAATACTACGCAGCCATAAAAACGATGAGTTCATGTCCTTTGTAGGGACATGGATGAAACTGGAAACCATCATTCTCAGCAAATTATCACAAGGACAGAAAACCAAACACTGCATGTTCTCACTCATAGGTGGGAATTGAACAATGAGAACACATGGACACAGGAAGGGGAACATCACACACCGGGGCCTGTTGTGGGGTTGGGGGAGTGGGGAGGGATAGCATTTAGAGATATACCTAACGTTAAATGATGAGTTACTGGGTGCAGCACACCAACATGGCACATGTATACATATGTAACTAACCTGCACGTTGTGCACATGTACCCTAAAACTTAAAGTATAATAAAAAAAGAAAAAAAAAGTCTTTGACCTTGATTATCGCCTGGGATCCCTGGCCAGCCTGCCCAGTTCACTTGAGGAGAGTCCCTTATGTATGAGCACTTGCCTGAATGAAGTATGAATTCATCAGGACCTTTTTACAACGAGCAGTTGCAGTAACTTATTGCTCTTCAGTTGCCAGACTTTCAACCTTGCCCTACCTCTCTTTTTTCTTTGTCCAGTGCTATTGGGAGGTCCTAGCATGCTCTCTAATTCTGCTTGTCCAATATATGTTACCTAAAAAAAATTAGATTGTGCCCTATTCCGCATAGTACTACACATACCAAGGAAATCAATATTTTTGAAATATTTTCTGCAAGCTAAGTCCTCTGCTAGCAACTTTTACAAATATTTTCTGATTCAGTCTTCATTGAATATCTGTGGTGTAAATGTTATTATCTTTATTTTCTTTTGAGTAAACCAAGACCTGAGAAAATGCATTTCTTAAGGTCATATGCTTAAGATTGAACTGTGATTACAGCTAGCTCTCTTGACTTTCCATCTAGTGCCATTTTTAATTAAACTTCATGGCCTCTAAACCACCTCCCTATTAATCAGAAAGGGGTGTTCAATCAAAAGTCCTTTCTATTTCAGCAGCTTCATTAAGCACAAAATTAATATATTTCCATAAGACAATTTTGTAAACTCCCAGATACTATATAAAGTAATTGCCAAATGGCTTTTTAACATCTTCTAAATATTTATTTATATTTTGTTACATTGGCCCTTTTTATTTGTTTTTTTGTCTACCATATCAAATTCAGATCAAAGTCAAAACAAAGTACTTTCTTCATTTATGGAACATCACAAATTATTTGTCTTTGTAAATCAGTTATATGCTTTGCCTTTTCTAGGTCTGAAACACAGCCAATCTATGTGTTTTGGCAGCAGGTGACTTATAAAGTCCTACAAATGAGACTTGCCTTCTGTTTGATGGCTAAGGATTTCAAGCTTTGTGTGTCAAAAAGGAAATTTAATTTCTATTGATAATTATAGATTTATGTAATCAATTTTAAAGTTCATGAGCTTAGAGAATGTATCTAAGCATGCTTCTGCTCTTCTTCTTAATTTATTTTATTTTTTATTTTTTTTGAGATGGAGTCTTGCTTTATCACCCAGGCTGGAGTGTAGTGGTGCAATCTCAGCTCACTGCAACCTCTGCCTCCTGGGCTCAAGCAATTCTTCTGCCTCAGCCTCCCAAGTAGCTGGGATTACAGGTGCGGGCTACCACACCTGGCTGATTTTTGTATTTTTTGGTAGAGATGGGGTTTCATCATGTTGGTCAGGCTGGTCTCAAACTCCTGACCTCAGGTGATCCACCCGCCTCGGCCTCTGAAAGTGCTGTGATTACAGATGTGAGCCACCATGCCTGGCCCTTCTTAGTTTTTTAAATTTAGATTGCTCCTAGCACTTAACACAGGTTCAGTTGGTATGATTTACTTCATTAAGTACATACACTTGGTTTGTGGCACTTTGAATTAAAATTAAAAGAAGCTCATTTCTGCCTTAAATTTTCTCATTAGTATAAAAGTTACTTTTTAATTATTCAGGAGGATCAAATTTTTTTCCTTAATTTTAGTCTTCACTCTTTCACTCAACAGAAATTCCTTAAATATCTACATTTTGGCGGGCACTGGCACTCACTTGGGTTGTCATCTTGCATGAAAGATGCATAGTCCCTGCCACGATAGGGCTTATGTTCTAGTGGGGGCAGGACACAAAAAAATATGTAACAAATACATTAGTTTTATTCCTTAAAATCTTCACAAAGGGCAATACAATAGAATAGAGTAATGCTTGTATGAGTGTGTGTGAATGTTGAAGAAGGAGGGGTGTTGTAGGCAGGAGATCAGGGGAGCATTTTGAGAAGGTTTCATAGAGCTCAGACCTTAAGGAGAAGAGGCTAACAATTACACAGCAGAGAAGAAAATTCAAGAAGGTAAAAGATTTTAAGCAATGGTGCTGAGTCAAGAAAAAAGAAAAATATGTTTTTAATGAATGAAATGATCAAAAAACACAGTAAAATTAGGGGGACAGTTGTACAGAGTGAGTCTTAATGACCTAGACTTTTTAAAATAATTCTGATTTTACGCCAACTACAGTGGGAGCGACTGACTAGTTTTATTTTTTTAAAAAAATCACTTTTGTTGCTAAATGGCAAGTAACTTAGAGAGTCAAAAGAGGGAAAAAAGAAGACTTTATCTGAAGATTAGCAAAGAGCCAGGGAAGAGATGCTGACCACCTGGACTAGGCAGAGGGCAGATTAAAAATGTATTATCATAATTTGAGGAAGATTTGAATATGGAGGGTGGGAACAATGGAAATTCAAGGTTGTTCTGGATCGAATGACCATTATTAGATAAGATAAATGTAAGTAATGCTACATTCACAAATAACTATGGAAACCACATAGCCTCAATCTACAAAGTTTATTTCTTGCTTATGTTACTTGTCCACTCATGGATAGGCAGGGGCACTCTGTTCATCACTGTCACTCAGAAATTCGGGCTGATGGAGAAAGCCTTCTTCCTGAACATCAAAGGCCATAGTGCTAGAGAAAAAAGAGCTTTTCAGTGTCTCATATTAGCTACTAAATACCATAGCCTGGAGGTGACCTATATCATTTCCAGGCATAACTCGTTGGCCCAAACTAACTACATAGAACCTTCAGACACAAGAGTGCCAGAGAATGCAACCCTACATATGCTCGGAAGGCACAGAGCTGGAAAATATTTGATGACTATATTAATGATTAATTCCATGTCTCCTCTTTGTAAGACCCTATTTTTATTTTTAAGAAAAACTTGGGAAATTTGTGAAAGCTGTGGCCACACTGTTCAGATGACATGAGTGCTTTCGACATAGAGTTTCTGGACTATAAATAATTTCATGTCCAGGAGGCCCACTTCTTAGGACAGCTGTCTTGTGGTGATGTCCCCAAGGCATGCTGGAGACCTACCTTAGACACAATTCACAGGCAGATTATCATCTCTGCTATTATCTGTGTTATGATAGACGTGGTGAAGAATGGGGATAGATCTTGGAATTATTGGCAACTGACCCTTTGTAAAATAATTATACAAATTGCCTTTTCCAATTTTTCTCCATTTATGAGAATCAATTCTCATTTTAACTCAAATCCTTTGATAAGCACTCTTACAATATTACACATTCAAGGATATCTTCTCTGTAGCAGGAAGGACTGTAACTTTCTTAAGACAGAGGCCAGATTCATCTTGTTCATCACTGCATTTACTTACTTATAGGACAGTGCCTGACAAAAAGTAGTCTATTGTTCATAAATATCAAAAAGAATATTTTAGTATACATCATATATATATCAACGTGGAATATGATGCTATCTTCTGTAATAAAGTCTATATTTGTAATGTTTTATATGCAATATAATGGCATGCAAATTTATATATGAAATATATGGGTTTTTTTTTATAAAGAGTTGGGTGTCTACTGTATGTAAGGCATGATGTTAGGTAAGTTAGCTTTATCTTATTTATTTCTCACTACAATGAGAAGTTCTTAGTATTTTGTTCACACTTTACAGATGAGAAAACTAAAGTTTCAACCTACTCCTAGCATTGTCAGAGGATGTGTGTTGTGGCATGTTTCCTGGACTTTGTTCCAATGTTGTATTTCCCATACAGAAGATAACAGTGGCATGATGTGTTATGAGAAGCCAGTGGCCAAAACACTTCCTGGATCATCATGAATTTTGCCTAAAATATGTTTTATAAAAAAGTTGTATAAAATATAAAATATTTAAATTTTCAAAAGAAAATAACAAAAAAATTTTAAACTTTTAACAAATTTGTTTACTGTTTGTTGTGTCAATTGCTTATATCTTTACTATAACATGTATATCAGATAAGAATTTAATTCAACTGCAGTAAAGGAAAAATAAAATATCAGTGGTTCATGTAAGGCAGGGGCAAGGGTTTTACTATCACGTGATGAGAAGTCTAGAGTGGGTTAGGTAGCGTAGTGCTGGCATGAGACTACGATATCACCAAGAACGTGACTCCTTCTATCACAGTGCTTAGCCATCCCACCCATATGCTTGTAACCTCACTGTCACAAAATTCTTCAGTCATTCTGTGTTCCAGCAATAGGGGAGACTGGAAAAGACAAAAAGCTAAGAAACAATCTATCCAAATTTGGCCCATTTTAGATGATTTCTTGGAAGCATTAATGAAAAACTTTCTCTTAAATCTATTGGTCAGAATTGTTTCACACGGGAAAACTTAGATCCAAGGAAAGTTGTAGAAACAGACTTTTAGGGCCGGGCACAGTGGCTCACGCCTGTAATCCCAGCACTTTGGGAGGCCGAGGCAGGTGGATCACCTGAGGTCAGGAGTTTGAGACCAACCTGTCCAGCATGGTGAAACCCTGTCTCTACTAAAAATACAAAAGTTAGCTGGGTGTAGTGGCGGGTTCCTGTAATCCCAGCTACTCGGGAGGCTGAGGCAGGAGAATCGCTTGAACCCAGGAGGCGGAGGCTGCAGTGAGCCGAGATGCCATTGCACTCCAGCCTGGGTAACAAGAGCAGAACTCCGTTTAAAAAGAAAGAAAGAAAGAAAAAGAAATAGACTTTTAGCTGGGCAATTGACACATTCAATTAAATTAGGATTATGTTAGTAAGAAGTAAGAAATGGGTATACTGAGTTGGTAACAATTACCCACTCAAATCTTAATCTGAATCGGCCTCTACCATGCCTTGTAGACATGTCTATTGGTCATCACTGAGTGGCTACCCTAAGAATTAGGCTACCTGGAAATGAAGTGGGTTTAAGGTTAAAGGTTTGAGAAGGATTGCTCTAATTCTTAGCAATATACGCCATCTGGATGACCCTTCCCCTTGCAAAATCTATTAACTGCTGCTTTAACCTGCAAGCAGACTACTAATTTATCCCTCCATAGCTTGAAATGAGGTGATATATGTCTGAAATCATTACAGATAGTCAAGCTGGGAGCTCTCCATCTTTCTGTTGACCCTGTGAATGTTCTCTATTTGTTGTTGGAACATTTACAGTGAAAGTTGTTCTCTTAATTTCTGAGAATTTGGATGAAATAATTTAACTGTTGAGTGGCTTTACCTGGACCATGAAAATATCAAATGCAATTTAGTCAAGAGAACTCTACTATGTACAAATGGCATCAGAGGAAGCTGAAATTGACTTGATTTTGCTGTTCTGATGTGCAAGCAGCAGTGGCTTGAGAACTACCTTCTTTTCCCCCTAGAAAATTAAAACCTCTGAACCAAGACTGATGGGACTGTCCTGTCCCAAGAGCTTTTTAAAATTATTATTATTTAATCATACTGTGATCACAGGTGAACCAGGCCCTGCTGGTAATAGGGGAGGACAGCACCTTGCTTTAGAAATTCCCTCATTTACTTCAAACAGAAGGGATACTTCACAGTATAGAAATGCCAAGATTCAAAGACTCAACTCCAAATGTTGTGCTGTTCTTAGGCCTAGCTATTTTAGGGGAAAACTAAGTATATTCTTCATTGTGGAGGCAGGATTTAGTTATTTTCTACATTACACTTCCATGATAATCTATTGTTTCCAATTTACCCAAATCCCTCCAGAAAACCTAGAATTTGAAGGGCACAGGCAACATGCAGAGTCAAAAGTAGTTAGACAAAATCCATTATGAAGCTGAAAACTCCGTAATTAACAATGTAATACTTCATCTTTCACAGAAACACAGATAATTAAAATGGACCAACCACTAACAACTCAAAAGAGCAAACAAGGCAAAGACAGCCTCACAGTGCCCCCTAGCAAACAACAAAATTCCTCTCCAGGACATTGCTTCTTTGTTATTATAAATCTGACTCAAACTATTTTGAAGCCACAGCCCAGACATTTCGTGGTCCTAATCACTATTGAAGCAATTTGACATATTATGGAAAAATATGCTGTTATCTATTTAATACTAGACAAGCCAACCAGAATAAGATTCTTTGATTGCAATCTGCCATAATTCACTCATATGACTGACTTATTTCTTACTTTTCTCTCTTTCTTCCTTTCCTCCTTTTAAAAAATTTTACTTAACCTGTAATGTTGAACCTAAAAATATTAAAAGTAAAAACAAAGCTAGTAAGACCCATAGCTGATTTCTCTTTTCCAGAAATTTACATGTTAATCTAAATCATCACTGAGTTCTGCCAAACAGACTGTTTTTGTACAAGACTAGCTGAATTTTACAGTCTATTTATTTTACGCTTTTTAATTAAATGGCCTCTACCTAGTGCCTGGTCCCTGTTCCACTGTCTTACATATCTGCTTACATTTTCCTTCTGATTAAGAATGAGAAATAGTTGCCAGGAGTGAAGTGGAAATATGTGAAAATCACAACAATGCATAGCAATTTTATTTTTCAACTTGGATATTTCCTGAGCATCTCATTCAGGTCAGCCGAGATTTTAAATGCTGTGAGTGATTACTAATTCCAGTTGGATTTTCCTACAAAGCTGAAGGTGATGAGAGAGGGAGACATTCTGTGACAACCAGAGATAGAAGCATAAAACAATAATGTTCAATTTTGAGAAAGTCAACAGAAATGTTAAAAATTAGCTAACTCTTCCAGGTGTTATGGAAAATTGTACAGTGGAAATAATAGGTAGATGACATTTGATTAAATATTTAATTAAGCTAAATACACACAAGGTTCTTAATTTTGAATGTGCTCTGTACAATGGTGTTCCACCAAAGTGAAGTAGAGAAACAATTTTCAACAACTTTCTTTTGATTATATTTCATTGTGACTTGGTCATACCAACCATGTCATCCAATATTACCTTCAAACCAAGCCACATTTCCTGCTAATGTTCTACTTGTTAGACCCAGTTTTGCAGATTGAAGGATGCTCAGTATACAAATTTCCCTTGCTTGTTCAGAATATTGACTTACTAGCATTTTGTCTTCTCGATTAATTTAAAAGGCTTTGGAGAGGTTTACCCATTGGCACTCAGGGACTAACAACTGCACTAGAGGCTACTCTTGCCCATTCTGATGCTCAAGAAGAAAATAGAAAGCAATGGTGCTTTTCTGAGCAATGCCAACTCTGGAAGAACAGGATAGGGGAACATTCATGATTAGAGAGTGAAGCTCAGTGCATATGGATTGTAGGAAACTCCTGAGGGGAGACCCAGCACCTTGACCCAGCAGGCTTGAATGCAGAAAATTCATTTACAAAAATGAATTAGTATGCCCATTTCCACTGACTCAGCAAGCTAAATAATTCTGCAATCCCAAGTCACTAAAAAATGGAGAAACGAGATGCAATGGAAAAGATATTTTAAAAGATTTCAAAATAAAAACTTTTTCATACACATCTGAAAGCACATTAACTCCAAGTAGAGAAAGATGTTCCTCTGGCACTCAAAGTTTCTTGTCCTGCATGTCACATATGTCAGTAATATTTTTATTACTTTTGCCAGGCTATGACTCCTCCAAGATAGTATCTGAATTGTAGTCCAATTTTTATAGCAAGTGTAGTAGTTGGCAGAATTAACTGACACACCATTATTTAGTAAATTGGATTGAACTAAGTTAATATTGGTAAGTGTTACTATCCAGTCAGTCAGCAAGGACTTGGAGCTTGTAGTAGGCAAAACAAAGAAACTTGCTATTACTGTGACTAGGTTGTTTTTTTTTTTTAAATAAGCTGGTTATCTAGTTTTTAATTAAAGCTGATATTGGCATTTTCTAAGCATATTAATGAACTGTTAACTGATTCCACATTTCTCCTCAACTCCAAAGGGAACTGGGTACCTATTATATAGTCATCTTCAACATTCCAGTACCCTCCTTTCCCATAGCATAAAATAAGCTATCGCCACAGAGACCATTTGTGAATATACTTTGTTTTCATAGCTCATCTATCTTGCAAGTCAATGTAATGGGTGCTGTATTTTAGAGAGGCATGACCTCTAAATGTTTCCGGAGCACTAGATACTCAGCAGCCATTTTCTTGGTGCTGTAGCATGTGATGCACTAAAAGAAAAAAAAAATAATTGCAAGGTCAAATCGTATTCAAACAAACAAGACTAGGAACACAAAGTAACTAAAGGCACTTAACAAAAGAATTAAGAAGAAATCTTGTGAGGTAGATGAAGTGCTCTGTGTCATGATTAAGAGGTGAATTCAAAGTGGACCCCTGAATCAGGATAGACAGGATTTAAATTAGGCTCTTTGTGTACTGATGTGCAGGTCCTCTCCCCCGTGGCTGCTACTCTGAATGACAGGTCAGAAATAGGCTGGATTGACCGAAGCCAGCCATGAACCACTTGGAGTGAGAACAAAGAGAAAGAAAATAGAAATGATGCAGAAATGCTGTCAGTGTAATTGGTAAAACCTTGAAAGAGAAGAGCCACTGCACAAATGTAATAACACAAAGAAACAGTTTCCTCTGATAATGCATTGCCCCAAAGTAAACAATGCTATGGAGTGGAACACAGTCCATCCATAAGCCCTAGTGATCAAAAGCATCAGTAGCAGTCCTTGGAATACAGGAAAGTTATGTGGCTTGTCACAGTCAGCCTCTCCTCAGTCCCCCGTTATATATGGTGTGTGCATATGTGCTCACACACACACACACACACACAGACATGCAGATACTTTTAGGGCTGGTTTGTTATAAATTAAAATACATAATGTTTAGTTAAGATCATTTACAAATTCAACTAATATGTTCAGCAAATTCTTTAAAATCTGGACAATGTATAACCAGATTACAGATGGATAATCTGGATGGGTGGCATACATTCGAACCCTGTACCAAATTCTTTACCCACTTTATTGTGATACAACAAAATTCTACTTTTAAAATTTCATTTACAAAAAATAAAAATATGAAGCAGCATCATTTTCTTAAGCACATGAAACATATTTTTTCTCAAAATCAGGCGTAGCATAAACATGATCTACATTTATATTAGTAGATAAAAATATTACTCCTGGGAGTAGTTTATGTTTGTTTTTAAATTTATTTTTTATTTTATATTACAGCAATCATGCACATAATTTTCATGTATTTTCTAAAAGTTTATAACATAAATAGTACCCCCCTACTTTTTTTCTGTTCATCAAACTCCTCCCCAAAAACGTTTTAATTCTTTTTGCTGTTTATTTTTATATCTATCTCAATATTTTAAAATAATTGGCTAATTGGCTATTAATTACTGTTGGCTAAAAATTACTATTTCTTCCATCATCAATTTTAGATATTAGTTTATTTTTATTACAGTAATTCAATCCACCCTGCCTCAGACACACACATGCACGTATACATGTACACACACACACACACATACACACACACACACACACACAGTTTCCTTCACCGCATCCTCTCAATGTAGTTATAATGTTATTTTTTAAATGAAAGTCAGGGTTTATACTATTTAATATAACTTGGAATGATTGAATTCCTTCTTGGAATGATTGAATTCCTTCTTGCTTACATTTTCTCCTTATATAAGAAAAGCAATTAAGAAATGCATTTTTTCCATTATTTTTCCAGTTTTCTTTGGAGTCATTAATTTTTTAAGAATGTTCCAACAGATCTTTCAATAAATTTGGTAAATTTATCAATTTGCCTGTTAGCAAATTATCCACTTGACCAGACAGAATTCCTTGCATGCATGATTGTTGTAGGAAGACCTTCGCACTGTGGCTCTCCATCCTCTTGCTCACTGACTCCTTCCTAGGTATCTGGCATCCTGTACAGTAGTGAGACTGGAGCTCCATTGCTTATTCTTTGGATCCTCATTTTGTTGGCTCTCATGTTCTTGTTTTTTGTTTCCTCCCTTGTTTTGCTGAGATGTATCCTACGGTAGCTTTCAAAAAGGAAAGTGAAGAGAGGCAAATTCTTGTGAACTTGTATACCTAAAAATGAATTTATTTTCGCCTCACACTCCATTGATAATTTGCCTGTGTATAGAATTTGGGGTTGAAAATACTTCCCTAAGACAATAAAACAATTGCTTCTCATATTTTGTAAGATCCAATATTTTTATTAGAAAACCTGATGGTAGTTGGATTCTATTTCATTATATTTGGTCAATTTGTTATTATTAATGATAATTGTTTTTCTTATACCAAAAGCCTCTGAGAGTATCTCTCTTTTTAGATTTCTTGATAGATGTAAAGTTTTGGCTGCTGTTTTGGTTTTATTTATTTGTTTGGCACACAATAGGCGCTTCCAATCTGAAGATGTGTGCTCTTCAGCTCTGGAAATTTACTTATACTTTTTTTTGATAATTTTCCATTTTCGATGCTACATTTTTAATAAGCTCCCAGGTAAAGCCAATACTGCTAGTCCATGGACCACACTTGGGGAAGCAAGTTTGTAGAAATTAAAGCAATAGATACATATGAGCCAGTGCCAGATTCCTAAGAAATTAGGATATAACTTGATTGCAAGGTCAGTGTGAGCTAGAATCATTTTTTATTAACTATATATTTATAGTCCCTGAAACAAAGCCTTACTCTAAATAAGAGCTCAATAAATATTTGTTGAGTCAGACTGAATTTAAATGAAATCTTGCTGGCCTTTTATTTCTAGTTACCATTTTGGCTAAATTGATTAAGAGTCTTCGTTACATATGGGCTGATGGTTTCGGAGTGTAACTGCTGGAATCATGCTTTCAGATTCTTGCTGTTCATACACATAAGAAATGTCTCAATATTTTTGTCAAGTTGAATTTAGCAGCACTTAAACCGAACTCTTGTGAGTTTGCTTATATTAGAAATAACTAACTTTACTACTTTCCTAAATAATAACGTAGGTAAATCACAAGAATTATTTTCTATTCACAAGAGCTTTTGTGTCTCTTCACAAAGAGTTTTTCCTCCCTAAATCACAAGAGCTATTTATTCTTTTTTTTTCTATCTTATTTCTCTCATTAGTACAAATTCCTTACTGGAAAGAACCACTTTATTGATAATCCAACAGCATTCGGTATTAAACTAATACTTCTCAATCAAATGATTCATTGCAAATTTTTTTTTTTTTGGAGACAGAGTCTCACTCTGTCACCCAGGCTGGAGCGTGGTAGCGTGATCTTGGCTCACTGCAACTTCTGCCTCCTGAGTTTAAGCAATTCTTCTGCCTCAGACTCCCGAGTAGCTGAGATTACAGGTGTGTGCCACCATGCCCAGTTAATTTTTGTATTTTTACTAGAGGCAGAGTCTCACCATGTCGGCCAGGCTGGTCTCAAACTCCCAACCTCAGGTGATCTACCCACTCCAGCCTCCCAAAGTGTGGAATTATAGGCATGAGCCACCATGCCCAGCCCATTACACAATATATTAGAAATGCTAGAATCTTCTTAGAATTTTTGTAATGGAAAAGTGCCCCGAGTTTATCATAACAGCCTAGATTAAAAGCCGAGCTCTATCATGCTTCAGGAGAGTAGACCTACATATCAAGCGACAATCATCACAACCCACATTTAGGCCCTCATGCCAAGCTCAGATAACCACATGAAGTTGTTCCAAGAGTCAATGAATCCATAATTGTAAAGAGTACCAAACACAATGATAGGCACGAGAGTCAGTGTTTTGTATTTTTAACTTCTAAAGCACCTTCACATTCCTTATCCTGCTTGAATGTCCCTAAGAGCACTTTGTAGTGACAATGTAAGAGAAGAGATATTATGAGCATTATATCTTTATTCTGAAGCTCTAAAAGGCTGAGGACTAACGATATATTTTTAATTTTATTATTATTTTGGTGGGTTTTTTGCAACAATAAGCAATGTCTTGTAATTGTTTTTCACAGATTTTTTAAATGCCTTTCTTGAGTGCCACAATGTCTAAAGTCACTAATAAAACAAACTTCTGTGCACTAAAAAAAAAATGCCCAACAAGACAAAAATTGCCTGTCAGTTTGTTCTCTGTCATTAATATCTATTGACCTGCATTTTGCCAATAATCTATTAGTATCTGATATGCCAATGATTAATAAATGTTAGTGATCTGATGTCATTTCAAAACTGCATCTTTACAATCTCACACACCCACTCAAGAAGACATTTTATTCATACAAATACAATCTGTTAAAGTGGTTTCAGACCTGAGATAGTAGTACCTGTAACAGTGAGAGAGCTACAATTAATTACAACACTATTTCTTTAAAACATTTTCCAGAAAACCTAATTTTTTAAATGTTAGTGTGAGGAAGATATAAATTAGGTATCCTTTTCTTATGAAATTTTGTCCTGGAGTTTTAAAAATTTCTGTCAAGAAATATGGTACAAGGAATTATAACCCATTTCATAGAAATCCTTAGATATGTAATTATAGAATATAAAATAGCTATTCTGCAGTAATAACAGTCTGACAACTCAGGATAAGCATATTGGTCATTTCTGATCAACTATGTAATATTTAATATTTTGATCACAGGAAAGCTATACGACATTCCTCTCTGTATCTCACTGGAAACTACAATAACTTATTATGCATGCCTCCTTCCTATTCCTGTATAATGCATCCTCTGCATATATTATGAAGCTAAAACCTGACATGAAAGTTTATGACAGAGTGAGATTGTAAAAATGTATTTTTTATTTGAGACAATTTTGCTATAAAAGCACATTTCAGTCCTTTAAAATAACAGTCGACAAGATTTACTACATCAAATGTAAGTTTCACACCTCAGTCAGTGGTAGATTTCAAACAAACCCCAGCAGGTGAGCTGAAATTCACTTTTAAAATCTTTAAGTTAGTTTGTTCCCAGATGAAGATCATTTTTTTAACTTGAAAAATCACACTTATCATGCAGCTTGCAAATTATTTGGTTTGCATTTATTCATTTTATTATCCTTTTCTTATTGACCGAGACAGGAGCCATGTCAGTGCTACATTAATCCAGAAACTAAAAATAAATAGCAATATTGTGTATATTAATGCAAGGTGGCGGCTCTCATTTTTTTCCCATCCCAACCTATTTTCCATTTGAACCAATTTGTACAAAATGTATTTAAAAATCAGAAACTTAAAGACAACCAATTTTCAACTCATTGACCTACAAATTTGCCGGTGATTGCAGTGCACTCCTGCCGTAGCAGGGAGAATCGGAGTGGGTGTCTGATACTGCAGATCCCTTGGGGGAAGGCATAATCACATGCTGGAAGTATACCCAGGCCATTTAGTGTCCAGGGTAGAAATTAGAGGACATCTAGCCAGTTCATGAGTCCCGAGAGAAGGGAGAAATGAATGTCGATAACCATAATGCCTCCATCTGTGGGAAGGCTGTCTAGCTCCTGGTAAGAATTTCAAGCTTAGTGTTTCCTGGATAGCTTGCTCTTTCACTCTCTTGTTGTCCAACTAAGTAGAGGAAGGAAAAAAGGAAAGAAAAAGGGGAAGAGGGAAGGAGGGAAGAAAGGAAGGTAGCAGGGAAGGAGGGAAGGAGGGAGGGAAGGAGGAAGGGAGAAAATTAAGCAGGAACAATCCTAACAGATTTGACCTTAGGTTTGTTTGATCTGCCATGAATATTCGGCCTTAATATTCATTTACTTTGTGAATTCATCTCTAATAATGACCAACGTTTGTATAATGCTTTTAACATTCCAAAGGGTTTATACCAATATTAGACACACACACACACACATATATATATATATATAAAATACACACACAATGTTGGCATGATAAAACATTTTTGAGACAGGAATATAACTCCATCATACAGATCCCAAAGCTGAGCTTTGAAGAAATTATTTAAACAAAGTTCCTGAGGTGGCAATTAAAATCTACTTTTTCAAAATTCAAAGCCCAATGCTCTTTTGCCTATACTAAGTTGACACTTTCAATCATTGAAATGTTAGTTTCTGTACATTTTCTATAATTTTTGTAAAAAATTTTCTATACGTTTTATAAGAAAAGAAATTTAAAATTAGGCTTCCCATATTTCACATATTTTAAAAGATAGATTTATATAAGTACCTGAATAAAATACTAAAGTAGAATACTCTCTATGTAAAAGTAGACAGAAAATTGATGCCAAATGTCCTCTAATAGCCTTTTATCCTATAATAACAGGTCCACTTAAATGTAAAGAATTGGGATATAGGCCGGGCGCAGTGGCTCACGCCTGTAATCCCAGCACTTTGGGAGGCCGAGGTGGGCAGATCACGAAGTCAGGAAATCGAGACCATCCTGGCCAACACTGTGAAACCCTGTCTCTACTAAAAATACAAAAAATTAGCTAGGCATGGTGGCGGGCGGCTGTAGTCCCAGCTACTCGGGAGGCTGAGGCAGGAGAATGGCTTGAACTGGGAGGCGGAGCTTGCAGTGAGCTGAGATCGCGCCACTGCACTCCAGCCTGGGTGACAGCGAGACTCTGTCTCAAACAGACAAACAAACAAACAAAAGAATTGGGATATAGATGGAGATAAAGAACGTTAGACACTTTCTCTTAGATCTTATTTTTGTGCCCTTTGGTCTCCACTGCACTGTGAAGTGTGTTTTAGGGGAAGTTTCTTAAGCCTCGGTTTCCCCAGGAAAATTCTTATGGATTTGTCCCCTGAACTAATTCACAGGGTTTCATAAAGCACAAATGAGAACACTAAACTGAGAGACCACAACAAATTTATGCCATTATTTTTCACCGTCCTTACACATCTTGAGCAACTGCCATCTCAGAAAAAAAGTCAAAATTTTAATTAATATTTCCGTATAATCACCAACCCTCCATAGTTCAGTTCCTTCACATAATAAATATTACTTCTGACTCTATGTCAAGTCCATCTGGAGTTTCCTGGTTTAACTGCGTTCAGTGATTCTGTCCTTATCTAGGTCTTTGGGCTCCTTTCCCTTTGCACTGTACTTGAGAAAAGAAGACACATAGATAATATTCCTATTTCATAACCACTTAGTCCTAAAGAGGTTCACATCATTCCCACTTGCATTCATTAGAGGGAGAAGTAGCCACACCACCTCACCTAGTGGCAATCAACCTAAGGAAAGCATGAATCTTTATCAGTCCATTAGGCGTGTCTGCCACATTGCCCTTTTGTTCTCTTCCACAAACCACATATCAATTTTTGAGGCTCTGTCAGTTGAGCATTTCACACTAAAATTCATAGGAACACAGATCATTTGATCTATAAACATATGAAATTCTCTGGAATATATCTTCTGCACAGTTTACTTTAAACTCAGTCTGAATACCGGGATCTGTTCACTAGTTCTATGAGATACCTTACATTCAAGAACAAACATGAGTTAGGCCAAAATCCCAATGCCCAGGTGTCGGTTCATGTCGATCTGAATTGAACAGTCTCCACTGCTTGTGATCTTTAAGGTGAGGCACATCTTGGTAGAGTAGAAAGCAGCCAGCACTGACAACTGATGTCATGATCTATCTTCTAAATGTATAAACAAATGAAATGTCAATACTTTAGAGAAAATCCTTATGTAAGACTTTTTAAACCTTCATAAATTTAATTTGCTAGCACTTAATATTAAACACTATCCTTAACAACTTTATAAATGAAAGCTTTACTTTTATAATGGAAGGTTTACATTGGATATGTGACTTATCACAAATCACAAAATTGGAACCAAAACTTGGGGCTATTACCACTCTGATATGTACTTTACTTCTCATTAAAGAAGAACAACATCATAAAACAAAACTGTAATGATGTTTGTGTATAGGGTACCTTAATGGTCAAATTTAAGACAAGAGTTGATAAATCCAGTGTGCTATTTTACTGCTTAAATTGGTTACTCTGCCTCTTGATGGTTAACCCAAGTAGTGCCAGAAACTTTAATTACATCAGTATTAAGCATAAATTGCATATATTCCTCATTTTCAAGTACTTGCAGACTTAAGTTTGCAAGACATAAGGCAAAAGGTATAACTTTGGAGAATTTCTGTCACATAGCCTTTTGCTCCCAGGAAGTGGTTATTTTAATAGTCCTGTTTCCATATATGTATATATATATATGAATGTATATATGTAGGTCTCTCAAGCCTGAAATGAATTTTCAAGACTTAATGTCTTTATGCTAAGTATTCAGCATTCCAAAAACTATTGCTTCTGAAAGTGTGTATAGGTCGGGAATGAAGTGTTCTATTTTTACAGTGAAATGCAGATTTTTCTATTAAAAAGTAAAGCTTTCATTTCCAGTGTTATAAAGGACAGTATTTGAGTTTTGGTGAATTAATTTAGGAAGCTACAGAAGTTCTATATAAGAATTCTCTCTAGATTATGTATTTACATTTGACTTTACACTTGAACATTATTAATAATGTCCAATACTTGGCTCTGGGTATTTGGATCAAATAAATATTAGTGGCTAATATTTAAATGATCAATTTTTGTTGCACTGTTTTCAATTAGATTTTGTTTCATAGCTTATATAGTTTCAGATATCAATTATTAAAATACATGGATATTACTTTTTCATTTATCTCAGTGTCTCAATAACACTTTCACATTTTATTTTTTTACTGATACATAATAGATGTACAAAATTCAGGGGTACATGTGATAATTTTAAACATTCTAATAATCAAATCAGGGTAACTAGGATATCCATCACCTTAAACTTATCTTTTCTTTATGCTAAGAACATTTGAATTATTCTTTTCTAGTTATTTTTAAATGTACGGTTGGTTAATGTTAACTGTACTCAATCTACTCATCTACTGAACACTGGGTCTTATATATGCATATATATGGAAACAGGACTATTAAAAAACACTTACTGGGAACAAAAGTCTAGATGATGAAAATTGTCCAAAGTGATATCTGATGCCTTGTGTTTTGCAAACTTAAATCTGCAAGACTTTTAACTGTATATTTGTATCCACTAGTCAAACTCTCTTTATCCCTCTCTTGCCTCAAACTTTCCAGCCTCTTGTAACCACTGGTCTACTCTCTTATCTTCCTGAGATCCACCTTTTTAGCTCCCATGTACAAATGAGACTATGCCATATTTTTCTTTCTGTGATTGGCTTCTTTCACTTAACATAATGACCTCCAGTTCCATCCATGTTGCTGCAAATGATGAGATCTCACTTTTTTTACGGCCGAATAATATTCTATTGTGTATATATACCACATTTTCTTTATCTATTTATTCATTGATGGACAGTTAGGTTGATTCCATATTTTGGCTATTGTGAATAGTACTGAAACAAAATGAGAGTGCAAATATCTCTTCATTACACTGATTCTTTCTTTTGGATATATACCCAGTAGTGGTAGGTCACACGATAGTTCTATTTTTTAGCTTTTTGAGGAAACTCTATACTGTTTTCCATAGTTGCTATACTAATTTACATTCCTACCAACAATACAGAAAGGTTTCCCTTTCTCTGCATCCTATTAAGCACCCATTATTCTCTGTCTTCTTTATAAAAGCCAGTCTAATTGGGATGAGATAATATTATATTATGATTTTGGTATGATGTTATGGTGAGATATAATTTTGGTTTGCATTTCTCTGATGACTAGTGATGTTGAACATTGTTTCATATACCTGTTGGCCATTTGTATTTCTTCTTTTGAGAAATGTCATTTAGATCATTTGCCCATTTTTAAATTGGATTATTTGGGGTTTTTTGTTTGTTTCTTTTTGCTATTGAGTTGTTTGAGCTCCTTACGAATTCTGATTATTAATCCCTTGCAAATGTTTCCTCCCATTCTATGGGCTGTCTATTCACTTTGTTGATTGTTTCCTTTGCTGTGCAAAAGTTTTTAGCTTGGTATAATCCCACTTGTATATTTTTGCTTTTGTTGCCTCTTTTTCTGAGGTCCTACATAAAAAATTGTTGCTCAGATCATGTCTGGAAAGGCTTTCCCAAAGTTTTCTTCTAGTAGTTGCAAACTTTCAGGTCTTAGAGTTAAGCCTTTAATCCATTTTGCTTTTGTTTTTGTATATGGTGAAATATAGGGGTCAAGTTTCATTCTTCTGCATATGGTTATCTAGTTTTCCCAGCACCACTTATTTAAGAGAGCGCCCTTTTCCCTATTGTATGTTCTTGGCACCTTTGTTGCAAATTAATTGGCTATAAATATGTGGATTTATATCTGGATTTCCTGTTCTATTCCAGTGTTCTATGTCTCAGTTTTTATGCCAGTACCATGCGGATTTAGTTACTGTAGCTTTGTAGTATATTTTGAAGCCAGGTAGTGTGATGCCTCCAGTTTTGTTGTTTTTGCTCAGGTCTTTTCTCTAATGTCTTTTGTGGTTCCATATATCTTGGCCTTTTGGCTAATACCTAGTGTCATAGCTGTTCTTATCAGTTTAATACTTTTTAAAAATTCTATGTCTTCCTTAATGCAGAAAACAAAGTGGGCACATAAAAAGAGAACATATTTCTGAATAAAAATAAGATGTAAAGAATTGTTATTGTTTTTCATCTAGATTTAAATAGTGTTTCAAAAAGTCATTTCAAGTCAGAATAGATGTGTATTACGTAATACAGGACATTTTGGGCTTAGGATCTTCAGTATTTCTCTAATAAGTTTGTAGACTCTATAGTCCTAAGTAAGTACAATAATTACATAGTAAGCTCCATGAGCACCTTGCCTGTGTCATCTGCATTAATTAATATACACCTATCAACTAGCACAATGCCTAGCATATAATAGATGATTAGAAATTAATGAAGTATGGGAAGTAGTAATTCTTCTATCTCTTGTCCAGTCCTGACTTGTAACCCTATAGACCCTTCCATCAATTTTACAGTTAAGCCAAATAGGCAATTACCCTGAAAGTTCTTTAAATGACTCAAAAAACTCCTAATGTCCCAAACTATACTTTTTTCTCTGAAATCCCACTTCTAAATTTCATTCATTTAGCTAAAAATATCATTCTTCTTAAAATGCAAAATAAAAAATATATAAAACTAGAGATCCAGTGACATGTAAAGCTATTTTAAATCATTTACACATATGATAAATTAGTATCATATTTTCTTTTCCCCCAGTGGATTTTTGGTTGGAAAGAAGGAGTCATTCTATCATCTCTGGACATCTGAAGTAGGTTGAGAAAAATATGTCAGTAGGATGAGTTTAATAAGTGAGAAACACCAAGAAAACTTCTGCTTATCCCATACTGTTGCTTATGGGTGACATAATACTAAAAACATAGATATAAGCTGTTTAACACCAGGACTTTTACACGATGAAAATGATATCCACAGATGTGAACTAGTAAAATAGCTAGTCATTGGTAAAGCTAACATTAGCTTTTGGAAAATCTGATTTTTGGTTTGGTACTCTTCAGAAATTCGATCCCTTATTTACAAAAGCTAATTCTACTTCGAAGTAAACCAAATCCTACACAACATTTTGAAAATTTAAAATATCTTTAAAAATCTCAACAAATTTCCTGTCTCTGTAATTTTGTACTGTAAACACAAACAACTACTTAGGCTTCCTTAGAGGGATTTAATTATATTATATGGTTTGGCTGTGTTGGTTTCGCTGTGTTCCTACCCAAATCTCATCCTGAATAGTAGCTCCCATAATCTCCACGTGTCACATAGTAGGGACCCAGTGGAAGGTCACTGAATCATGGGTCAGCTTTTTCCCATGCTGTTCTCATAATACTAAATAAGTCTCACGAGATCTGATGGTTTTATACAGGGCAGTTCGCCTGCACACAGTCTCTTGCCTGCTGCCATGTAAGACATGCCTTTGCTCCTCCTTCACTTTCTGCCATGATTGTGAGGCCTCCCCAGCCATGCAGAACTGTGAGTCTATTAAACCACTTTTTCTTTATAAATTACCCAGACTGGGGTATTTCATCATAGCAGTATGAAAATGGACTCATACACTGTGATTAAATATGAAAACTTATGTTTATAAAATTAGAAGCTAGTTTAAAAATATTCTTCATCACTTCCAAATTTGGAAACATTTTACTAAACCAACTCCTTGAAGTAATCATTGGGATTCATGACTACGGTGAAAAAATCATATGTTGCTGCAAATATAAAAAAAACCTTTTTTTCAAAGATTTACTCAATAAAGAAATTGTACTTATGTTTAAGTACATACACCATGTGGAATAGGAGAATTCTGAGGTCAAGAGAGCTAAGATTCAGTAATCAGGCAATTAGCGTTCTCCAGAGAAATGGAATCAATAGGATGAATATATTTAAAAAGACACTTATTATAAGGAATTGGCTCACATGATTATGAAGGCAGACACATCACAAGATCTTCAGGATTATTCAGCTAGCTGAAGACCCAGGAAAGCCAATGATTTCACTACAGGTGAATTTGGAACACCTGAAAATCAGGAAGGCCAATGATACTGCTTCCGCCTAAAGTCTGAAAGGCTGAAGACCCAGCAAGAGTCAACGTTTCCGTTTGAGTACAAAAACAGGAAAAATATGATTTTTTATTTTGAATGCCATTAGGCAGGAGAATTGCCTCTTATTCAGGGAGGGCCAGTCTTTTTATTTTATTCAATTCTGCAAGCAATTAGATGAGGCCCACCCACATCATGGAGAGCAATGTATTTTACTCAGTCTACCAATTTAAATGTTAATATTGTCAAAAAACAACCTCACAGAAACACCCAGAATGACATTTGACCAAATATCAAGGCATCCCATGGTCCAGGCAAGTCGACACATAGAATTAACCATCACAGGCAGGCAGGTTTCATTATGTACAATGCCTCGGTCTTCCCAAATACCTTGTTGCATCCATTTTTTAAAGAAAATATAAAAGCACAAGAACTTAAAAAGAGAAGATGAAACAATTCTACAACTGGCATTAAAACATATGCAGAGACATATATGGAAACTGAATGTTCTGGGATAAATGACAGAAATTACTTTAAAAGGATCGATAGTGCTGCTAAGAAAGACATATAAATGGAAACTAAGGCAGGAAACAAAATCCTTACCATTGGAGAGAACTGTCTTACTAGACACAGTTTAGTGAATATTTTACAAAATGGCCTTGACCCAGCCACCTGGGTCGATGCATCTAGTATGCCCACAGAATAGGAGGACTATGCATAAAAACAAAACTGTTGTCCCATTCAAGCCTATGCTTTACTAGACCTAAGCAACCTGACTCTATGACATCTTTAACAGAGCAGAATAGGGAGAAAAGAACTAGCTCTAAAGATGATTCCCAAGCCCTGTAAAACTGAGAAATCATTGGACAGTAGAATTAGAGAGTGGCATAAATAATGGGAAGCCAGATTGTTGTGTCTTAGAAAAAGGAAGCAAAGGGCAGCTGTGTCAGTTGGAGCTACCCCTCTGTGATAACTAGGAGCACTATTAGAGAGCCCCTGTAACATCCCGAATCAGTTGGAGGGGACAGGAGCATTTCTTTGTAACAGGTGATCTATTACAACTTTTTTGTAGCAAAATAGTCTACTAATAAATTAATTTTCATATTGTTTTATTCCTCTAGCCTCATAAAAATATATGAAATGTCTCCCTATAGTGCTCTCTTAATCTTTTCCCTCCAGGGCTACGGTCAGCCCTATGCTTTCTCATTCTTAGCTCTCCATAAAGCAAGGGGTATAGTAAATGGCTTTTTTTGTTGTTTTTTGCAGTTCTCTGAAAGACAATGGATTGTGGAGCATACTGAAGACTATTCCTAAATGGCTATTTGTGTTGCTATTCAGAAAATCTCAGAGGAGGACAAATGATAGTGCACTGCAGCCAGCTCGGACTGGCTTGCAAGAGTCAGTTATTCATTTTTCAGGAATTCCATGTTGTTAAATGCAGACATTATTAAAATTTAAATTACATAAACACACTCTGAAATAAATTATGTTACATACAAACTCATCAGTTCCTAATTGTTTTACTACAGTTTACTGTTGTCTATGCTCTTGAGATTATTTACCTGTGTTGAATTGGTGTGGCAGAAATACTATATGAGAAGTGCTACTGAGCATCCCTTCCCAACTCTGTCTTTAGTGACATCACGTTAGTAACAGAACCACAATGTTGGCCATGTTGGGAGCACTCACATCACAGAAATGGGTAAACACAATTGTGGCTTTATTTTTCAGTGAGATGGCTGCTAAACATTTACCAGAACACCAATGGGTTGAAGATGTGCATGTTAAAGTCCAGTGAGAATGATCTGATCCTAAGTTAGTGTGAAGTCACTGAGGAGTAAGAAAAGAAAACAGGTTACAACTTGAATTCAGCACCCATGATATAGCAGGATTCCAAAATAAGTAGTGCCCATGGAAAGTGGATTCTAAATCATGATTATTTTAGAAACCCTTGCACTTTTGAAGGGACCATTCCAGTCTGATCAAACAGTATTGTCAGGGGTGATCTTTGCAATTGAGAACCAAGCTTTTCCTTACCTTTTCTATGAGAGAAGTTTCTGATTTCTTCTGCAAACTAAAAGAAATGGTTTCCCACAATTGGCTGATACTATGCATTTGCCAAACTTGGTGGTTTGTATCTGTAGCTAAATTAAAATTTACAGAAAAAAAAAAAAATCTTGAAATCTGTGACATTACCTGGACCTTGTAATGTGTTGTGAAATGATTCATACTTGTCATATTATGGAGAAAAATACCTGGCAGGAAAAAAAGATGTGATGAAAGTATATTTATCATAAATTACATTTTTTCTAGGTATTCTATAGACCAAATAATTGAAATATATTTACTATCATAGAAGTGTGACTAATGTTTTAAATGCATCCATTGTATCCTTCAGAGTCTAATTAGAAAAATGAAACCATTTTACATGCCTTGTCCAATCCACCATTGATGGGCACCTTGATTGATTCTACGTCTTTGCTGTGGTGAAAAGTGCTGTAATGAACACACAAATGCCAATGCCTTTTTGTACAACAATTTATTTTCTTTCTGGATATATATCCATTAATGAGATTGTGTAGAATACTACACAGCCATGAAAAAAGAACAAAATCTTGTCCTTTACAGCAACATGGATGCAGCTGGAGACCATTATTCTAAGTGCATTAACACAGAAACAGAAAACCAAATACTACCTGTTCTCACTTATAAGTGAGAGCTAAACATTGGGTACTCATGGACATAAAGATGGCAACAATCAACATTGGAGACTACTAGATGGGGGAGGGAGAGAGGAGAGCAAAGATTGAAAGACTAACTCTTGAGTACTATGCTCACTACCTGGGTGATGAGATCATTCATATCCAAATGTACTCAGCGTCATGCAAGGTACTCATGTAACCAACCTGCACATGTACCCATTGAATCTAAAATAAAAGTTGAAATTATATTTTAAAACAAAGAAATGTATGTAGCTGATTCCAGAACCCATTATGTATCACAGTTACAATCCCCTTCCCCCCCATCACCCGCAACCCGCTGCCAACATCTCTTCATTATTGTGAGGTTTAAAGATTATTTTTCCATGTGACATTAGGAGGAGAATTTATGAAGAGGATGGATGGGGGCATCAACACCCTCCCAAGAGTCCTAATACCCTCCTACCTCAGAAAAACTCTAAGGATGGCTGAGATATCCCAGTTAGTCAATGCAGCTAAGAAGCTGGAAAAATGAGGATATTGGGAATTTGTTTGCACCCACTGATTAGTGACTGAGTCATGAAAAAAAACTATTATCCATTGTTTCCTTCAGGGTCTAATCAGAAAAATAAAACCATTTTATACACTAAAATAAAAGAAATATAGTGTACAAGATTAGCTACACAGGAAGAGCTATGAGACCAAACAAAAGATGATGAGACAACCCAGCGATTATTAACAACAGAAAGCCACTACTCTCCTAGTCTGAAGAGACAAAGGGCATGAGTGATGACACAAAAGCCCAGAGGCCAGTACCACCTGGTTGCCAGGCTTTTCACACAGGAGCTGCAGCCCTAGAATTGATGATATTAGTGACACATATGCCACCAAGACAGAGAGAAAAACAGAAAATATGTTGACTTCACCTGTCCTCTTGCCCACCAGTCTGACATCAGAGATTCCCACAGGCTAAACCTATAAGCCAGTGAACAGTGGGCCCTTAGATATGCAGCTTCCAGGGGTCAGTGAAGCAAGAAAACAAAAAGGAGTCCGGGTGCGGTGGCTCACGCCTATAATCCCAGCACTTTGAGAGGCCTAGGTAGGTGGATTGCTTGAAAGCCAGGAGTTTGAGACCAGCCTGGGCAACATGGCAAAACCCTGTATCTCTACAAAACTAAACAAAACAAACAAAAAAAAAACATTAGCGTGGCGTGGTGGTGTGCATCTGTAATTACTGCTCCTCGGGAGGCTGAGGCAGGAGAATCACCTGAGCCCAGGAAGTCAAGGCTACAGTGAGCTCTGATCACACCACTGTACGACCCCGTCTCCAAAACAGAAAAGCAATAGATCTGAGGAAAAAGGAGATGCAGGACCAACATATCCATAAACTCCAAAATATCTATGTCTATATTTGTATCTAGAGAGAAAGAGAGAGAGAGATTGATTGATTTCTGCAATGCCCATTAAGGTTAGGATGTAAGGGCAGAAGAAAAAAAGAATTTATTTTTAGCCCGTATATATTATCTTAGTGGACAATTGATAAATGAATTAGAAGTTTATACACTTCTAATTCACACTATTCAGTTGAAGGAGGCAAAAGAACAGACTGAATGAACTGTACTAAATAATTGAGAGCTGGCTGCCTTCGCAAAGTGCTTTTATTATCCCACATGTAATCCTTGCATTCTACAAAATAGCTGGATGTAACATATTGATATTATTGCCACTCCTCTACCATATTCTCTCTCTGTATAAGAGTCTATCAGAAAATATACAATATTAGCCAAGACTTGGTTTTATCCTTTCTAAAGTTACTTTTCTCTTGTTTACGTCCTCTTTATAAAGGTATTATTAGAGTCTTCTGTTATCATGAATTATACCAAGGGAATCACCTTTCTTCCCTTCTTGAACATATTATTTCATGAGAAATGTGTTATGTTGCTTACATATACAGGTAGAGCTCTTTAAAAACAGAAAACTCATCTATTTTGCTTGCTTTCCAGACACTATCCATCTATTACAGCTAAGCACACAGATTTGTTCTAGAAGGTTGGCAACTAAAAAAAAAAAAAAACAGCCTTATAATATTCAAATAACTTTTAAACTGTTTTAAAGACAATATTGTTTGAAAAATTAGAATATTAAAAAAATGAAATCAAACACACTTTCCCAACAGTCTAATGTTTAACAGAAGAGAATCTACACACTGAATTCCAGTTTAAGGAGCAAAAGACAAGGAGACTTTAAAGTCAATCATAGATGACAATGTTTCTTCTCAATGGGCCTGCTTTCGAGCCATATTTCTGCTGACTACTTAAAAATTTTCCTTTTGAAGTATTTTATAATATATTAGAACCAGAGATATCGAATGTTAGTGCTAGAAGGAACTGGCTATGGTCTGTGATTCAATTCCCATATTCTTTCTGCACCATACTCTTTAAGACCATCATTGAGTTAGTCTCAGAGTTTTGAAGCTGTAGAATTCAGGGTAGTACATTACAATATGCCAATATTACTATTCTCCTGCTCTGACATTCTCTTGATTGATTGACAGATAAAGGAGAAGGAAGGGCAGTCACCATTAACTTAGAGTAAATGAAACTGGAGTATTAAAATTCAGGATTATTTGAGTGACTGAATTGCCTGGCAGAATGTTCTCCAGTTAAGAGTGGGGAAAGATTAATTCTGCACATGACACCACTACTGTATTTATACAAGTCTACTGGGACAATTGTTTGTCTTGAATTGTTTTCTTCATTCATTTCAGTCAGACAGTTGCGTTGACTGATTTTTCTTTTTGATGTATAGAATGACTATTTGACTGGATTTACCATTTAATTTCCACTAACGCACTGTAAAAACAATACATTAGTCAAATTAGATTGGCAGATATGAAAAGTTTATCCCCAAGCTAGAGAGAAATATAATATTGCCTTCTATAGACATTTGTCATATGCCCCGAGTTTGGGAAAATTGCTCCAATTTCATCTATTTTGTCACATGCCTTGGCTTTAGTTCCAGAAAAGTAGAAACACTGATTCCATAATAAAAATATCTGTCAAGAGCACACATAAAAATAATTTTGGGTGAATCTGAGAATTACATAATAGAGTCAGGAAAAAATATATAAGCCTAATTTCACTGAGTTTCTTACTTACTAGGAGGTTTTGTATTAAACTTTTGAGTATTATTCCAGAAGTTCTTGAAGCATAAATATTTCAAATATATTTATAGAAAACTCTCTTTAAAGATTTATTATTTCAGGCCGGGCACAGTGGCTCATGCCTGTAATCTCAGCACTTTGGGAGGCCAAGGCGGGCAGATCACCTGAGGTCAGGAGTTAGTTTCAGACCAGCCTGATCAACATGGAGAAACCCCGTCTCTACTAAAAATACAAAATTAGCCAGGCGTGGTGTTGCATGCCTGTAATCCCAGCTACTCAGGAGGCTGAGGCAGGAGAATCGCTTGAACCTGGGAGGCGGAGGTTGTGGTGACCTGAGATCATGCCATTGCACTTCAGCCTGGGCAACAGGAGTGAAACTCCATCTCAAAAAAAAAAAAAAAAAAAAAAGAGAGAGATTTATTATTTCAATATTTGTAGTTACTACGGTAGGCCACTTCTCCATGCCCCATTCCATAACTCTGTGTTCTTATTGAAGATTTGAGAATTGGTGCCATAGGTAGGAAGGAGAGGCAATTTTGTATATTTAATTGTTATTCAATAACGCTGATTTTATAGAGAGTTTCCTCCATGGTTGACTAGTTCAAAACAGCAAAGATGGTTGGATACTACTCTATGGAATTGAAAAGATTTTTCTGGAAGTTTCCACATTTCGCAACCAATCTGTGTTCTTGATCAAGGCAAAATTAATTCTTTTCAAAATTTGCACATTAACTTTAGTATTTTTAATAATTCTGTTAGAATTAGTATTATTTGGCAGGAAAATCTGGGGAAGATTGGAAAAAAGTAATCATAAAATTCAGAGAAAAACAAAACACAATTTTTAAAAAGGTGAATAAGGACTTCTGTTTCCGATGATACCAGCTCACCCTAGAAAAATATACTAGAAAAGCCAGGTAAATTGTATGCCATATTTAATCATGGTCATTAAACTTGCAAAACGTAAAACGTGAAGAGAAATAATCTCACTGAATTGATACCAATGTTGTGCATGTGCTTTGCTTTTTTTTTTAAACTGTATATGTTTAAGGTATACAACATGATGTTTATGTACATATACATAGTGAAATTATTACCATAATCAATAACATACTCATCACCTTACATAGTTACCTTTCTTCTTTTTGTGGTAGAAGCACCTAGAATATACCTTTTTAGTAATTGCTAGTATACAATAAAATCTTATGAACTATAGTCCTCATGCTCATGTTGGATCTCCAGACTTACTTATTCTACATAACTGTAAGTTGGTACCCTTTGACCTACATAACCCCATTTCCGTTTCTTCCACAACTCTGGTAACCACCATCTCACTCTATTTCTATGTGTTCAAATTTTTTTAGATTCCACATATAAATAAGATCATACAATATTTTTCTTTTGTGTCTGACTTAGGTCACTTAGCATAATGTCCTCCAAGTTCATCCATGTTGTTGCAAATAGGAGTATCTCATATTTTAAAGCTGAATATTATTTCATTACATTTATATTACATATGCACAATTTTTGTATCCATTCATCCATCAAGGGCACTTAGGTTGTTTCCATATCTTGCCTATTGTGAATAATACTGCAATGAACACAGGAGTACAAATATCTCTGTGAAGTGCTGATTTCAACTCCTTTGTTTCCATACCAAGTAGAGAGATTGCTATTTTTAATAAGATAGTGCTATTTGTAATTTTTTGAAGAACTTCCATACTGTTTTCAATAATGGCTGTACTACTATACATTCCCTCCAACAGTATACAAGGGTTCCTTTTTCTCTACTTCCTAGCCAACACTTGTTATCTCTTGTCTTCTTGACAATAGCCATCCTATTGGGTGTGAGATGGTATCTCACTGTAGTTCTGATTTGCATTTTCCTGTTGATTTGCAATGTTGAGCACCTATTCCTATTGGTTATTTTATGTTATCTTTGGGAAAATCTCTATTTAGGTCTTTACCCCTTTTTTAATTAGGTTGATATTCCATTTTTGTTTTCCACTATCAATTTGTATCAGTTCCTAATATACTTTGCATATTAATCCCTTACTGCATGTATACTTTCCAAATATTTTCTTTCAATCCACAGGTTTCCTTTTTATTTTTGTTGATTGCTTCCTTTACTGTGCAGAAGATTTCTAATTTGATATATTCTCATTTATTTTTGCTTTTGTTGCCTGAGCTTTGGGTGTGATATCCAAAACATTGGCAGGGCCAAAATCAAGGAGCTTATTCCCTGTGGTTTCTTCTTGGAGTTTTCCCATTTTAAGTCTTATTTTGAGTTGATTTCTGTGTGTGGTGTAGGGTAAGAGTCCAGTTTTATTCTTCTGCATGTGGATATCCAGTTTTTCCCACACCACGTATCTAAGAGACTATCTTTTTCCCATTCTGTCTTCTTGGTGGCCTTGTTGAAAATTAGTTAAGTGTATATTCCTGAGTTGATTTCTGGACTCTCTATTCTGTTCCATTGGTCTATATGTCTGTTTTTATGCCAGGACTATATTATTTTGATTATTATAGCTTTGTAATATGATTGAAATCAAGGAGTATGATGCCTTCAAGTTTGTTTTTCTTTCTCAAGATTGCTTTGGCTATTTCAGGTCTTTGTGGTTCTGTATAAATTTTAGAGTTTTTTTTTTTATTTCTGTGAAAAATGCCATTGGAATTTTAATAGGGATGATATTACATTTGTATATTGCTTTGGATAGTCTGGACATTTTAACAACATTAATTCTTTCAATCCATAAACATGAAATATGTTTCCATTTTTTTCTTCTTTAATTTCTTTCATCATTATTTTACAGCTTTTACTATACAGGTCTTTTACTTACTTGGTTAAATTTATTTCTAAGTATTTTATTATTTTTGATGCTGTTATAAATGGGATTAATTCCTTGATTTCTCTTTTGAATAGTTCATTTTTGGTGTTACAAAAGCAACTACTTTTGTATGTTAATTTTGTATTCTGCTACATTATGGAATTCATTTATTAGTTCTAACAGGTTTTTGTGGAGTCTTTAGAGTGTTCTACGTGTACCATCATGTCATATGCAAACAAGGATAATTTGTATTCTTCCTTTCAAGTTTGGGTGCCTTTATATCTTTTTCTTGTTTGATTTCTCCTGCTTGTACTTCCAGTACTATGTTTGATAGAAGTGATGATACTATGCTTGATAAGAATGATAAGAGTGGGCATCCTTGCCTTGCACCAAATCTTAGAGGAAAAGCCATTGGTTTTCTCTCATTGATTGTGACATTAGCTGTGGGGTTTTCATAAATAGCCTGTAATATGTTGAGATTTCCTTTTATACCTCATTTTTTCAGAGTTTTTACAATGAAAGGATGTTGAACTTTATCAAATGATTTTTCTACATCTGTTGAGATTATCATGTGATTTTTATCTTTCATAAAATAATGTGATTTTATCTTAATGTGGTATATCACATTGATTGATTTGAATATTTTAAATCACACTTGCATCCCAGGGATAAATCCCACTTGTTCATGAAACATAATCATACGATGTGTTGTCAAATTCAGTTTGCTAGTATTTTACCGAGGATTTTTGTATCTATGCTCATTAGAGGTACTGGCCTATAGTTTTTTTTTCTTGAAGTGCCTTTGACTAGCTTTGGTATCAGAGTGATGCCAGGCTCATAAATTAAGTTTGAACATATTTCCTCTTCTTCTGTTTTTAAGAAGAGAGTAATGAGGATTGGTATTAATTCTTCTTTTAATGTTTGGTAGAATTTAAATGTAAAGCCATCTGGTCCTGAGCTTTTTTGTTGAGGGGTGGGACAGGAATTGATTATTACTTCAGTCTCTTTGTTATTGGTATGTTTAGGCTTTCTATTTTGTTTTGCTTCACTATTAATAGGTTGTGTGTTTGTAGAAATTTACCCATTTCTCCTCAGTTATCCAACTTGTTGACTTTTTATTGCTGATAATAAATTCTTATGATCCTCTTCATTTCTGGGCATCTGTTGTAATGTTTGCTCTTTCATTTCTGATTTTATTTGAGTCCTATAACTTTATTTGTAATTCATCCTAGCTAATGGTTTGCTATTTTCAAAAAACCCTGAGTTTATTTTTTCTATAGTTTGTCCATTCCCTGTTTGATTAATTTCTGTTTTGTTCTTTTTTTCTTCTCCTAACTTTGGGCTTAGTTTGTTCTTTTCTAGTTCCTCAGAGTGTAAAGTTAGGTTGTTTAATTAAGATCTTTCTTCTTTTTACATGTAGGTGTTTATTACTATAAAATTTAATTTCTAACTTAATTACTATAAGCATCTTAATTTTAAGTGGACTTTTGATTTCCTCTTTGACTCAATGATTTTTCAAGAATTTTTTAATGTCCACTTATTTGTGAATTCTCAAATTTTCTTGCAATTTCTGATTTCTAGTTTCATTCCCTTGCAGTCAAAAAAGATATCTGATATATCAACCTCCTTAAATTTGTTAAAATTTGTCTTGTAACCTAACATGTAACCTGTCATGGAGAATGTTCCATGTGCACTCAATAAGAGTGTGTATTCTGCTGTTGGGTAAAAAGTTCTGTATATGTCTGTCAATTCCATTTAATGTGTAGTGTTGTTCAAGTTCATTGTTTATTGATTTCTGTCTGGATATTCTATTATTAAAAGTAGGGTATTGGTGATCATAATATTAGTGTATTGCTCTCAATTTCTCCTTTCATATCTGCCAATATTTGCTTTATGTACTTAAGAGCACTGATGTTGTATGCCTAAATGTTTACAATCGTTACATATTTCTTCTGAATTCACCTTTTTATCATTACATAGTGAACTTCAGAGTGGCTTTTCTTAAAAAGCCTACTTTGGTATAATTATAGCCACTATTAATTTCTTTGGTGGCCACTTGCCTGGAATATCTTTCTTTCATCCCTTCAATTTCAGCCTATGTGTGTCTTTAAATATAAAGTGAGTTTCTTGTGGACAGTTTATAGTTGGATCTTGGTTTTTCATTCATTTGTTCACTCTGTACCTTTTTATTGGGGCATTTAGTCTACTTACACTTAAAGTAGTTATTGATGGGAAAGAATTTAATATTGTCATTTTGTTATTTTCTACTTGTCTTCTAACTCATTTGCCCCCAATTTTCTCTCTTTCTATCATCATTTGTGTTTTATTCTTTTCTGTTTTTTTGTTTGTTCTTGTGAGTTTTCTTGGTATTGCTAGGTTTTGATTCCTTTTTGTTTTTATTTTGTGTAATTTCTGTAGGTATTTTATTTGTGGCTACCAAGGGGCTTACATAAAATATAGTTATAACAGTGTATTTTAAGCAAATAACTTAATTTCTCTTGCAAGAATTTAAGAATTATTCACTTCTACCTCCCCCCATATTGTATGCTATTTATGTCACATTTTACAATGCTTATATTATGTACCATTTGACATAATCTAATTATAGTAGTTTTAATACTTTTGTCTTTTAACTTTTACAATAGGGTTAAAATTGCTTTACTTAATACTATTATAGTAATAAGATATTCCCTTTGTGTCTATATATTTACTTTTGTCAATGTGTTTTGTAATTTCTTATCCCTTATGTTGCTTTTTAGTGCTCTTTTGTTTCAACTTAAAGAGTTCCCTTTAATATTTCTTGTAAGGCAGATCTTGTGGTGATAAACTTTCTCAGCTTTTGTTTCTTTGATAAAGTCTTTATCTTCATTTGAATAATAGGTTTATTGGGTATAATATTAATGGTTATTAGTTATTTGTTTCAGCATTTAAAAAAATATTTTAAGTTCTGGGAGACATGTTTCTTCAGCATTTTAAATATATCATCCCACTCTCTTCTGGCCCGCAAATTTTCTTTTGAAAAATCTACCAATAGCCTTACGAAGGTTCTCTTGTATGTAACAAGTCACTTTCTCTCTCGGTTTTCATAATTTTCTTTGTCTTTAACTTATGACCATTTGATTATAATGTGTCTTGATATGGGTTTCTTTGGAATCATCTTATTTTCTATTCTTTGGTCTTCTAGGATCTGGATTTCTTTTTCCTAGGTTTGGGATATTTTTAGCCATTGTTTCTTTGAATATGTTTTCTGTCCTTTTCTTTATCTCTTCTCTTTCTGGATTTCTGATAGTGAACACATTGTTCCACTTGATGGTGTTCCATAAGTCACTTAAACTGCCTCCACTCTTTTTTATTCTTTTTCCCTTTTGCTTCTCAGATGGAATTATTTCCAATAACTTGGCTTCAGGTTTACTGATAATTTCTTCTGCTTGATCTAGTCTGCTGATGAAACTGTCTATTAGATTTTTCAGTTATAGTATTCTTAAGCTCTATAATTTCTGTCTGGTAGGTTTTTAATATTTTCTATCTCTGTTGAAATTATAAATTTGTTTATAATTTCTCTCCTGACCTCAGTGAGTATCTTTATGATTGTTCTTTTAAGTTCTCTGTTGGGTAAATTGCAAATCTCCATTTCATTAGGTTTGATTTCTGGATTTATATTCTTTTATTTGGAGTATATTTCCCTGTTTTACTTCATTCTCTATGTTAATTTCTGTGCATAGGATAAGACCACCCCCCACCCAGTCTTGTAAGATGTGCCATGGATAGGAGATAGATCTCCCCAATCAACCTGGCCAGAGTTATATATGCCTCTCAAAATTTTGTGCTTGTTCAAACTGCTGTCATTGTTCTCAGTGGCCCCAGAAAATTAGGGTATACCATGCCTTGTCAGTGCCCCAAGACAGGCAAGAAAGAATTCAGTTCCTCAAGATGCAGGTGGAAAAGTTAGGGTGTTCAACATGTGTTCCAGTCCCTTCTACCCTCGGGAAGAAGTAGAGAGTCAGAGTTTGTCTCTCACTTATTTTGCACTAATCCAGGTAGTGGGTCTGGAGTAAATGCCTTCAATCTTATTCAGACTACACATTATGAGCCTCTTGGAATAGCCTCTAAAAGTGTGTATATTTTAAAACCATCTCTTTAGTCTCTGTGGTCTGGGGAAACTCATGAATGCAGAGCCCAGTCAACTCCCAGAGCTCGATAACTAAAGAGCCAGTCTGTGAGGTGGGACCTGTAGAGGCTGGCATACACAATGCACACACAAACTACTTCCTGGAAGTATCTGCAGACCTCATATAGTCACTGGAGCAATTATCATCTCCATAGATGCATAAAAGGCATTTGACATAATTCAACATCAAAATATTATTTTAAAAATTTATAGAAAACTAGAAAAAGAGAACTTTCTTAATCTATTAAGAATTTTGACATAAAAATAGAAAAATTTCATGATTAAAATAAGACAAGCTTTGATTCAAATAGGAAGCAATAAAATGATAACCACTATCATACCTTCTATTAGGTTGGTGCCCTAGAAGAGGCAATAAGGGAAAGACATGATGAGGGGAAATTTGTTATTATTTACCAATGACAAAATTTTTATACGGAAAATCAGAAAAAAATCTACAGATAAACCATGTATAAGATAATTTTGCAAGTTTCCAGGATAAAAAGCCAATATAGAAAAAAATTCAATTGTAGAATTCTATACCAAAAACAAAAATACTAGAAATTAAAAATTTTTAAATATCAGTTATAATGGAATCTCAAATCATCTAATACCTATAAATCAACCTATAAAAAATGGACACTATCTCAATGCAGAGAAGTATAAACTGTTATTGAGAGAAATTAAAGAAGTTCTAAATAAACGTAAGTATACGTCTTGTTCATGAATTGAAAGACTAAATATTTTAAAGATGTCAATTCTCCACAAATTTATAGATTCACTGGAATCAAACTTATAATTCCAACCAGGTTTTTATTGTTGGTACTGGTGGTGGTGGTGCTAGTGTTGGTTAATAGTGATAGGCATTCTAAAAGTTACCTAGAAACAAAGCCCCACAAATAGACAATGAAATCCTGAAGAAGATTTCTAACATTGTAGGACTTAACATTATTGTGTAACAAGACTTACTACAGAGCTACTGTAATTAAGATAGTGTAGTTTGGTACAACAATAGACAAATAGATCAATGGAATGAAATAGAGGGTGTATTAACATACTCAAATACCCATGGCTATTTGATTTATAACAAGCGGCACTCAGTTCAATGGAGAAAAGGTTATCCTTGTAATAAAAGGTGCCAGGGTAATTGTATCTCCACATGGGAAAACAATGAAACCTCTAAGTCAACACACAAAAATCAGTTTAGATTAATTGTAGATCTAAATGTGAAAGGCAATGTAAGAAATATTCTAGAAGATAATATAGGAGAATATTTTCATAACCTTGAGGTAGGCAACAATTTTTCACAAAGTACACAAAAAATCATTCAGGATAAAAAAAGATAGACAAATTGTGCTACTTTAAATTTAAGAATGATTAAAGAAGCAACGGGCCAACGTGCAATGAGGAATAAATTATTTGCACTCTCTCTCTCTGTCTCTCTCTTGCTCTCTCTCTATATATGTTTAATTATTATATATCTATTATATACATAAAAATTAATCAGAAAAAAATCAATTAAAAAGTGGGCAAAGCTCTGAAGATGCACTTCACAAAAGGAGATATCCAAATGGCCAACAGGTTATAAAAAGGGCTCAGCCTCAGCAGTCATGAAAGAAATGAGAATAAAACAACAATCAGATCTCACTACTTAACCTCCAGAATGCCTAAGATTAAACTGATAATATACCAAGCATTAATGAAGATGTGGAACACCTGGAACTCTCATATAGTACTCATGGGAGGACAATTGGGAACAATATTTTTCAAAGCTGTTTGGCAATACATAATTAAGATGAAGTTACTAGGCACTCCTGGTGACTCAGCAAACCCACACCTCAGTATAAATTTTATAAAGAGGCCTAGATATGTTCATCAAAACTTATGTATGCAGTTTTTCATAAAAGCACTATTCATAATAGAAAAAGCTAAACATAAACCAAATATCCCTACACAGAGTATACAAATCATGGTTTATCAATGTAATGGAAAATTTTACAGCAATGAGAATGAATAACTACAGATATATGCATTGACATCGGTATATCTTACAAACATAATTGTTTCCTTTTACTGTATATAAATTTCAAAAATAGGCAAGACTATTAGATAATGGAACTTGGAATAGTGATTACACTGGTGAATGCTGGTGTACAAAGTGACTGAAAGGAAACGAGAGGATCTGTAAAACTCTGGGAATGTTTTGTTTTGTGATCTGGATGTGCTTAGCTGGTTTGATCACCCTGTAAAACTATATTGAACTGTATACTTGTGACTTGTGCACTTTTCTATAAGTATACTACAATTCATTAACATTTTATTTCAGAGAAAAAATGGTAGATGAGAGAGTCTGGCAGGGAAACAGACTTGAGAATTTTGTGATGTCCTATTCACAGTAGAGCTCACCCATAGAATTCTGGGGCAAAATAGTCATTAGGGTTCAACTGAACAATTTGGGTACTGAAAAATGACAAAAAAGAGTAGAACTTATGCATGGGGGCCTGAAAGAGATTTTACTTGGTATAAAAATTCAACATTTATTAAATAAATATGGATATAGTCACACAATAGAATAAAGTTATTAAAAATAACATTGTGAACTTGTTTCTGGGAAAGCAAACACATAAGGTGCCAAAAACTAAAGAGAAATATATGTGTTGATGGTGGCCTTCTGAAAGGAGATCTTTTAATTTTATAACAGTTAGTGTTATTAATGTGTGTGTGTGTGTGTACAAAATCATCAAAAGAATAGATGAGACAAAAATACTGTGATGATGAATACTCCAAAACATTGAGTCTTTAGATGACTCCATCCCTAACGGACATCTGATTGCAACTTCATGAAAGGCCACAGTCAGAAACTGCCTATCTGAGCCCAGTCAGCTAACAGAACTGTGAGAGATGATAATAAATTATTGTTTTACACCACTAAATTTTAGGGCAGTTTATGATGCAACAAGAGATAACTAAAACCATGTTTATATTTCCTGTGATTTACATAACAAATTAACACAAACTCGGGGGCTTAAAATACTATTTATTTTCTCACAGTTCTGGAGACCAGAAGTCAGAAGTTAATATTATGAGACTCAAATCAAGGTGTTGGCAGGGCCATGCTCCATCTGGAGGCCCTAAGGAGGAATTCATTCCTTGCCTTTTCTGCTTCCAGAGGCTGCTAGCATTCCTTGGCTTCAGGAAACATCACTCCAATTTCCCCTTCTGTAGTCACATTGCCTCCTCCTCTTCTATGCATTTCAACCCCCTCTTTGCCTCGTTCTTACAGGAACATTAGTGATTGAATTTAGGGATCCCCCACATAACCCAGAATAACCCCTCATCCCAAGATTCACAACTGCAAGATTCACAACTGCAAAGATTCTTATTCCAATTAAAGTGACAATCTCAGCTTCCAGAGATTGGGATGTGGATATCTCTTTTTGGGGGTGGAGGTGAGGGGGGAGGTTATTTGTCACCCAACCACAATTAGTAATTAAGATCTCTTTTTAGGGACCTCCCAGGATATAACTGAAGGGGAAAAAATCTAGGTATTCTGAGACTTACTCAGTAAGAGGTCGTATACTCTGAGAGTAATGATTCTAAATAAAGCTATATTCAGATCATCCCTGGTCCAGATCCCTGGTGATATGCTTATGCTCTATGTTCTATTGATTAGAAGGAAATAAATTTTAAAATTTCAAAGAACTGTATCACTATGCTTAGTGAAATACTGAGGTCCTAGCAAAGGTGTTTTGGGCCACTTTAAAGGTTATATAATGAAGGATGGAACACTGCCACATAACCACTAATTCTCATCCACTTGGTCATTGAGAGCCAAGGGTTCTGGTGGTTGTGCTAAATGGGCTCTAGTAGAGCAGATATGCATTCTTATGCCTAGACTATCAAGATGGTTATCAGGCATAGTTATTCCGATGAGAGACTAAGTTGTCAGGTGAGGCGGCATCTAATTAGAGCACCACCCATCAGTGACTACTGTTCCTGCTAGAGCCGAAGTAGGGCAGACCTAAGCACTGCAGGAGGCCAACACCAGGCAAGGACAAAAGAATGGCTTCTAAATGAGACCAACGGAGCACAGGGAACACCAAGGCCAGGAGGAGTTACCAAGGAAGAGCTTTCAATGTACGTATGTAGGGATTGGGAAACCATGATATATTTAAGAGCTGGCCCCATAAACCCTTTTAGGGTGATGTGTATCGCTGTGGAAAAATAACAAGCACTTGATCTAAAAGGAGAGCATCTTCTTAAGTCACAGACGGGTGTTGTTTCCAGGGTTACAAAATGAAAATGAACTTGAAGTTGTCATAGATAATCCACCAAGGAGAGGCTAAGACACAGAGATGGGAGGCAAGAGACAGAGAAAATTAAGGGAAATATTTGTGCAGCTTTGTGCTGATGCAAAGCACAAGTATGTCACTGATATAATTTGAATATTTGTCCCCTCCAAATCTCATATAGAAATTCGATCCCCAAAGTTAGAGGTGGAGCCCAGTAGGAGGTGTCTGGGTCATGGGAGTGGATCACTCATGAACATCTTGGTGCTGTCCTCACAGTAATGGAGGAGTTCTCACTCTATTCATTACCATGAGATCCGATTATTTAAAAGAACATGGCACCTCCTCCTCTATCTCTCTTGCTCCTTCTCTGGGCATGTGATGCTGGCTCCTTCTCTCCTTCCACCATGAGTGGAAGCTTTCTGAAGCCCTCACCAGAAGCAGATGCTGGCACCATGCTTCTTGTACCACCTACATAACTGTGAGCCAAATAAACCTCTTTTCTTTATTAATTACCCAGACTCAGATCCTTTATAGCAACACAAAACAGGCTAAGATAGCCTCCCATTTCCAAATCTTAAATCAAAGCTGCTGTATTTTTTAAGTCTTCTAGGTGCATAGAATTTCTTTTTAAAACCTCAAAGTAGAGTCAAGATTCCCATCTGGGTTACTACAGAGCAGAATGAAGCCAGCATATTTACCAACAGTCTGCCATATGGCAGAGGGGGCCTTGAAGCTATGAGCTGAGGCTCACTAGGAACAGGCAGGACAGAAAAAAAAAAAAATTGAACCGATAGAAGCTATTGGGTGGCCTTTCCAGAGTGAAATCCCATCATGATTATTATACCATCAATGGCCCCTTCCCCTCTCTGCCTCACCTTCCTTACTCCTTTTGGGGCCTGAAGGAGTTATATGAGCATTCTTTGACCTGTACTTAGTGTTCCCAGAACATCTTATTATTTGCCGACATAGGTGAAAAGCCTGCCTTACACCTGCCGGCTTCAGTTTCTCAGTCTCCCTGCTGCAGAGTAGACTCATCAACCACCTTTCCTTCCATTTCTGCCAATAATCCATCCCAGTAGATGCTCCTGGCCCTTTTCTGGGGTTGGAGGAGGAGGTGAATTAAATAAGGACATTTCTGTTTCTAGAGGAAAAATTGATGACATGACTTCATGGTATTCATCTCCTCACTTATGCAAAAGGTTTCTTAGCTCAATTATGGGTATCTGTGGCCTCTCAGACTCAAGGAGGTGTTATAAGATTGTCCTTTCCTCAGCAGTAAGCCTCTCTCCATTCTCCTCACTCTCTCTCCTTAGTCATCTCTATTCATGGACTCACAGGCTTTCTGGACCTATAAGAAAGATAAGTACTTCATAGAACCTCTGCTACAGGACCAAATAATATTGAAATGACTTTTTATGAAGATATTGAAACAACAGAAAAAGAAGACATGAGGATTGTTTCTCCTGAGGGTTCAATTATTTCGAGGGCCTGCAGCGAACTTTGATTGATAAATCTAACCTTTCCTTCCCTGGCAATAGCTGATCACACTGTGATAAAAAAACAAGTCAGAGAATGGAAAAATAATATTTGGATTTCAACAAAATAATGAAAATGCAGGGACTGTCTTGCAAGGTGAGAAAAGATTTCACAGTTTGATTAAGCAATGGCAGGAATCTCTTAATACCTGGATGTCTGCATGAAGCATTTAAAAATCAACCTTTTAAAATATGCACAACACCCATAAGATTTCTTGATCTCTCTGGGGCAGGATGCACCATTACATTTCAGAGTGGTGCCCTGTACATTCAACTAATAAACATATTTTTAAGTACAGCAATGGCTGCAAGTTTGGAGCTGGCAACAGTTTGTTGAAATGTGTTCTGCTTCTAAAACTGATTGCGGAACATGTTAAACGTCCAAATTCAGGCAGGCAGGTCTTGCTAACGATCAGGGGATTCAGCTCTGTTAATAGCTAAGTGTGCATTGTTAAACTCTACCTTGGCAGTTCCAGAAGCTACTGGGTTTCTTTTATCCCTTTGTTACTGTTTCCTTTGTGTCATTCTGTGTTTAGAAAAGCATAGCTGTGCTACCTTGGGAAAGTTACATTATGTCCTTGGGCCTCAGTTTTCTTCTCTATAAATACCTAAGTTTAACTCCAGTACTGCTCAGTAGAAATTTGTGATAAATGAAATTCTCCTGTACTGTTCAATACAGTATCACTATTCACATGTAACTAACAAACACTTGAAATGAGGCTACTGTGACTGAAGGACTGAATTTTTAATTTTAAGTTTATTTAACTATAAATAGCCCATCTGGCTATTGTCTACTAGAGGTGCAGGTCTAGATATTTTAAGGACACTCTCCACTCTAAAACTCCACCGTTCATTAACTCTATCTAAATATTCCTGCCTTTTAACAAGCAAAAAATAATTTATGCTTCATTTGAAATTATTTTGAAAGAAATTTGTCTGTTTGGAAACACTGTATTCCTTAAATATTGTTTGTTTTATGAAACTGTAATAATATTGGCATTTCCTACCCTCAGTGCCACCATAGTGATTATGAAAAATATTAGGGACGAATGAGGACGACTTCAAGAGATCATGAAGAGAGACCCTTTTTTGGATTTAATTTCATTATGAGAATGCTCAGAATGTCAAAGTGCTAAATATCTGAAAGTAAAAACCATGCCTTTTTGGATAGTGTGTGGTTTTCTACAGGTAGTTGGAAAAATGTTGAGTTAGCTCTTAAAAATTATCTTTAAAAACTGCACGTCTTTAAATTGTCTTTGGCTATTCAAGGATTTTATAGTACTTTATCCATTTCACTAATAATTTCTTTAGCAAACAAATGTAGTTTCCATGATTACTACATATGTGTCTGTGCTCTCCAAAAGGTTGTATATTCTTTGAAGTTAGCAGCTATATTTGTATTACAGCCTCCATACATATCACCATCTCCAGTGCTAATTCAGATCAAAAGATATGAGATAAAATTTTAAATTTATTATTATGGTCATAAATATCTACCAAATAAAACAGAAATCAAAAGCAAGTCTTTTTGTAAGCCAGAATATTAAAAAAAGAATTACCTAGTGCAAAACCTTATCTCTAATAACATTGTCGTATTTAGAAGATGCATGTGTTAAACTTATTTTAAAATATCTCCCTATAAAAGACTTCAAAGTTGTGTCTGAAAGATTATATCAAGAGCAAAAATAGTCATTTGGTCTGGCCAGCCTGGATTATTTATGCAAAGTAATTGTAAAGAGAAATGGAGTTTTAAAAATTCATCTCTAATCTAATCTAATGGACCAACTGAGTCACAATAGAAACTACAGCTTCACTGGAGATAGCACATGGCCAGTAAACTGTATTGTTACCCTCAGTACAATCATACCTCCAGAAAAAATATATAGACTAGCATGCATTCACCAATATACGTAAGTTCTTCATTTGCTGACATTGTTAGGGGATAAGGTAGTGCATATTAGGAAAACATTTTTTAAAAACCTACAAATTTATAAAAAAAATTAACCAACATTTAACTACAAATTTTAAAAAGCATACTTAACCATCACTTTTAGTAAATTTTTCTAAAATTAATAAATTTATTCATTAGCATATTTAACATTTCCTTGATAAATTGGGGTCATCAGTTCAATCATCATTTGTATTAATAACACAGGTAGAAACAAGACAGACATGCTTATTAAAATTGAAGATGACATAATGCTGGCATGGATAACTAATGGAACAGAAAAAAATCAAATTATGATTAAAAATAATCATAAGTGTAATGTTCTGAATCTCTATATATTTAGTTTCAAAAAGGGATACCACAAATACAGGCAAGAGACTCCTGTGAAATTGACTGCCTTTTCCCGTGTTTTCTTCTTCCTGTCCTTTTTCTTCTACCTTAGATTGTTCCAGAAACAGTTTAAAGCTGCTTGCAAGGCAAACTCTATTGCTTGCTTACTCTCACACAAGCTTCACAATATATCTGTGAGGTACGTAGTGTTGAGGTAAAATATGATTCATCATACTGAGATCAATTTTAAAAACAGAACTGAAGAAAGGATCCTGGGAGGGCAGTAGAATAGAAAGCACTAGGAATCTGTCTCCCCACCTGTACAATTGCACTGGCCGACTCTGTCTGATATAACTACAGTAGTCCCACCTCATCTGTTGTTTCACTTTGCATGGTTTTAAAAATATTAAAAGGAAATTTCATAAATGAACAATTTGTAAGTTTTAAATTGCATAATATTCTGAGTAGTGTGATGAAATCTCATGCCATCCACTGTGTCCTTTCCAGGACATGAATTATTCCTCTGTCCAGAATACCCAGGCTGTATACACTATCTGCCCATTAGTCATTTAGTAGCCATCTTGTTTATCATATCAAAAAAAACAGTTTATATAGACTCCAGTAGTATCTGCAGTTTCAGGCATCCACTGAGGGTCTTAGGACATACCCTTCTCAGATTATAAAAGGAATACTGTGTTTTATAACTCTGAAGTTTGGTGAAGGCTTGAACCTCCCAGGGTAAGGCTTGGATGGTAAATTGAGATTTATTCAGCAGTGGCTACCTATCCTACACCATTTAGTCCTGTGCCTGGAGGTTGTGCAAGTATTCCTGAGGCATCTTGCACACAGCTTGTAGGAACCAGGGTAGACCATAAGGATCCTGTTCTCCCAATGCCAGTGGTCTTTTTTTGGTTGCTGATTGCTGCTTCTGATGAGGGAAATATAGAAATAGAGGTGAAGACCCATTGTTGCACCTCATTGCCATTGTCACAAGCTGCTCCTCCAATGGAGCAGAGGCAGCTTCCAAGGGATTTAAAGAATTAGTGTCTCCATGCCCCCCACACCTGACTTATTTTTATCTTCTTTTTTCCCTTTTAGGAGCTAGACATTCAATACTAGGACACTCAACATAACTGCATATACAGGAGAAATTAGAAAGTCATCAAGCTTGCCCAGGAAACAATACACACTCAGAAAAGATGGGAGAAATGTCTTTTTTTTTTTTTAGATGGAGTCTCGCACTGTCACCTTGGCTGGAGTGCAGTGGCACGATCTCTGCTCACTGCAAGCTCCACCTCCCGGGTTCATGCCATTCTCCTGCCTCAGCCTCCTGAGTAGCTGGGACTACAGGCACCCGCCACCACACCCGGCTAATTTTTTGTATTTTTAGTAGAGACGGGGTTTCACCATGTTAGCCAGGATGGTCTTGATCTCCTGATCTCATGATGCACCCACCTCGGCCTCCCAAAGTGCTGGGATTACAGGCGTGAGCCACTGCACCCGGCCAAGATGGGAGAAAATTTTAAGTTTACATCTCAGTCTGATCCTTGACACAGAGATAATCTAAAAATTATCAAAACCAAACCAAAACAAACAACACAATTAGTAAATTCTGAGGAAGGAGGAGAATCTGATTACCAGAGTTAACACATTATTAGATTCAAATGTCCAGTTTTCAATAATTCAAAAAATCACAAGCACAAAATAAATAATAAAGGAAAAGAAAGAAACAACAGAGACTATCCCTGAAAAAGACCAGATGGCAGACCTACTATACAAAGACTTTAAACAGTTGTGTTAAATGTGCTCAAAGAACACATACTTAATATTTAAATATAAATATTTAAATTTAAATATTTAAATGGAATATAAATTAAGTTTAGAGTGCTATAATTTTAGAATATTAAGTGTAATCTTTATGGTAACCACAAACAAAACACTTATAGAATACATGCAAAAGGAAAAGAGAAGCTAATTAAAACATTTCATTACAAGAAAATCAACTAAAAAAAAAAAAAGAAGACAGTAATGTAGGAACCACAAAAGGACAAAAATCTATAATGTATGTAGAAAAATATAGCAAAACTACAGAAGTTTCTTCTTATCAGTAATTTCTTTAAATAAAAATGGATTAAACCCTCCAATCAAAAAAAGATTGACAGGATATATCTTTAAAAACATGATCCAACTATATGCTGTTTAAAAGTGATTCACTTTATGTTCAAAGACACAAACAGCTTGACAGTAAAAGGATGGAAAGATATTTCATGCAAACAGTAACCACAAGGGAGCAGGAGTAACTATATCAATACCACACAAAATAGACTTTAAATGAGATATCAGTATTACCCAAAATGCTGTACAGATTTAATGCAATTCCTATTGAAATCCCAATGATGTTTTTTGGAAAAATAGGAAAACCTACTATAAAATTAATTTGGAATCTCAAGGGAACCCTGACTAGCCAAAACAGTCTTGGAATAAAAAAAAAAATAACAAAATTGAAGGGTCCACCCTTCCTGATTTCAAAACTTGATACAAAGCTGACAGTAATCAAAATAGTGTGGTACTAGCATAAAAAGAGATATGCATATAGACCAATAGAATAAAATAGTCCAGAAATAAACACTTGAAAACATGGTGAAATAAATTTCTATAAGATTGCCAAAACCAGTCAAAGGGGAAAGAACTATCTTTTCAATAAACAGTGCTAGAATTTCCATATGAAAAAGAATCAAGTTGCAGCCTTAACTAATACCATATACAAAATTAACTAAAACTAGATAAGAGACATAAATGTAAGAGTTAAAATTGGCTGGGTGTGGGGGCTCACGCCTGTAATCCCAGCACTTTGGGAGGCCAAGGCAGGTGGATCATATGAAGTCAAGGGTTCGAGACCAGCCTGACCAACATGGAGAAACCCTGTGTCTACTAAAAATACAAAATAACCTGGGCGTGGTGGCGCATATCTGTAATCCCAGCTACTTGGGCAGCTGAGGCAGGAGAGAATTGCTTGAAGCCGGGGGGTGGAAGTTGCCATGAGCAGAGATCGCGTCATTGCACTCCAGCCTGGGCAACAAGAGCAAAACTCCATCTCCAAAAAAAAAAAAAAAAGAGTTAAAATTATGAAACTCTTAGAAAAGAACATAGGGCAGAAGCTTCACAACATTAGATTCTACTGTGATCCCTTGGATATGATGCCAAAGGCACAGGCAATTAAAAAATATACAAATTAGACTTCATGAAAATTAAGACCTTTTGTGAATCAAAAGATACTACCTACAGAGTGAAAAGGCATGCTACACAATGGGAGAAATTTGCAAACTATATATCTAACAAAGTATTGATATTCAGAATATATAGAGAATTCCTAGTCAACAATAACAATGACAACATTAAACAGCCCAATTCAATAATGGGTAAATGACATGAACAGACTTTTAACCTAAGAAGGTATACAGATGGCCAAGAAGCATACAGATATTCTTAATATCACCAATTAGTAGGGAAACACAAATCAAAACCACTATGAGATACAACCTCATACCCATCAGAATGGTTGCTCTCAAGGAACAAAAAACAGAAAGTAACAAGTTTGATGAGGATATGGAGAAAATGGTATCCTTGTACCCTGTTGGTGAGAAAATTAAAATGTTATAGCTGCTATAGAAAACAGTATGGTGGAGGCTAAAAAATTAAAAATAGAATTACCACATGATTCAGCAATTCCACTTCTGAGTATATACCCAAAAGATTTGAAAGCAGGGTCTTAGGGTCTGAAAGAGATATGTATACACCCATGTTTTTTTTGTTTTTTGAGACGGAGTTTTGCTTTTGCTGCCCAGGTTGGAGTGCAATGGTGCGATCTCAGCTCACTTCAATGTCCGCCTTCCAGGTTCAAGTGATTCTCCTGCCTCAGGCATGTGCCACCACGCCCGGCTAATTTGTGTATTTTTAGTGGAGACAGGGTTTCACCATGTTGGTCAGGCCGGTGTCGAACTCCTGACCTCCAGTGATCTGCTCACCTCAGCCTGCCAAAGTGCTGGGATTACAGGGGTGAGCCACCGCGCCCAGCCGTGTATACACCCGTGTTTATAGCAACATTAGTTGCAATACCTAAAAAGTGAAAGCAACACGAGTTTCCCTCAACAGATGAATGGATGGTCAAAATGTAATATACACATACAATGGACTAGTATTAAGCCTTAAGAAGAAAGGGAATTCCAACCCATACTACAACTGGAATGAAATTTGAGGATATTATAAGTAAAATAAGCCAGTCAAAAATACAAATACTGATTACACTTATATGGGGATGGGGGTACCTAAATAGTCAAAATCATAAGAGACAGGAAGTGGAGTTAACGGTTGCTAGAGGCTAAAAGGAAGAGGGAAATGGGGAGGAAAAAACATGGACTTAGAAACCAACTTCTAAACATGCAACGTGTAGGGGAGGGTGTCAGGCACTCATTTCCTACTGAATGTATTTTCATTTCTAATAGCTGTTCTTATTTACCAAGATCACTTCATATTGATACCCTATTCTACACTGTTCTACTCCCCCATCCTTACTCTCTTTATACAGACCTTCACACTGTTTGTGATGCTAGCTATTCATTTATTAAATAATCAATTGTAGGACTATTAGAATTAAACATAGAGTAAAATAAAAGTGTTGGAATCAGTTGAAGAGTTTAAGTGCCTCTACCACTAAACGCGGAGCATGAATTTAAAGAAACAGACTTGGACTTTGCCCTTGTTTAAGATCTTTCTCAAGTATCTGAGGTAAATCTAAACTCAGAATTAATTTAGCAATGGAACTCACTGTTCATGTCCCTGCATTTTGTAACATTTTCAGAAGACATGGTGATGTTCCCTGCCCACTGTAGAAGCTCAGGGCCCACCGGGCCCACTGTCTGTCTGAAATCTCAAGACTGTAGCCAGATGCCAGCTTTCCCAAAGCCCTAGGGGCTTACATTTCAGTTTCTGAAATGCTCCAATTGAGTGTTGCCCATCTCTCTCTCAGCTTGGAACCTGGTCTTCTATCCCTTTCCGTGGTCTGGGCAACTACCTTCTAAATTTAGGCCTCAGTTGTTTTAGCTCTAAAATGATAGATTTGTCCTTAATTCTAAAGTCTTCATCCTCAAGCTCTAAAATTCAGTGGCTCCTTGATGTATTTCTTTTTGTTTATTTGCTTTAATTTTAGAGCTAATTAAAGCCTCAGTTATTCTAAAAGCAGGTTACATTAGATAAGTAAGAAGTGCTTTTTAGTTAGAGTTGCAGAAATAGAAAGTGACTTAGTATGTTTTAAGATTCTAATGATCCATTCTTATGAGAGTGATGGGGGAAGGGCAAGAGTTAATAAAATACTAAATGAATTCTTACAAATTAAATTAGCCAAGCTGGAGCTGATTAGTCAATATTTGAATAAGCTACAGATAGCCATCACAAATTTCCCTTTATTGTTTTAAGTGATCCTAGTGAACTGAGTCCTGTCTTAAGTAACTTCATATTTAATGTTTAAAATAATCTTTAAAAATAGTCACAGTTGCTGAAAGAAGAAATATTGCCAATCAGTCCTAATCGATGTTTTGCTATCAAGTGCATTTGAAATAAATTTATTACTTTGCCTGATCTGTTTAATATTCCAAAGAGGGAAAAATGCACAAGAATTTATGGAGTCTCAGGCTTCCACATTAAAGAGTGCAATAAATTATAATATTATTTGGCCATGAAATTAACAAGCCATGGAAACCACACCATTAGCAAGGTATACAGTGGTAAACAGCAGGCAATGATGATGATAAAAAACAAAATAGGCTCTGGATGTTGGAGTGGCTGCCAATAAAGGAATAATTAAATGCATTCATATGCATCTTAGGCAGGTAAGCTCTTTGAGGACAATTGCTGTGAATTCTACATTCCTGTCAGGATATCACGGCTCAGCTTCTATGGCTTTTATCCAAAGACCCAGGGAAGGGTTACTGTGGGCAAATTCAGACCCCTCCTCAACGTAAAAGCTTGGCAATGTGCATTCTGAACAGCAGAATATCCATAGACCCTTTTCACACTGATTCCAATCTTCCTATTCATTGCCACCTTGACAATGCAGGGTAAAGTGTAATGGGCTAAAAGAAGTTGAAAGAAACGGAGACATGGAGAGAAGGAAGGAGATAGGGAGGGAGGAAGGGAAGGAAAAGAAAAATTAGATACGGAGTATTTCAACATTTGTATAAAAAGTAGAACCAAAACTAACCTGAGGTTATCCTAAACTATTAGCCCATGCCACAGAAACCTAAATGAAAACAGTAAGCCAAACTAAGATTCTTTATTTTTTTAAACTTTACGGCATATACCTATCCATGTTAAATTCATCTATACGTTTTTATCCAATAAAAGAGTACTATTTTGAATGTGTCCCCTCCAAAATTCAGATTTTGCTAATGTGATAGTATTAAGAGGCAGGGCCTTTGAGAGATGATTTAGGTCATGAGGGCTCCTCTCTCATTAATGGGATTAGGCCTTTATTAACTGCCTTTCAGCTTTATCTTTATCACCTGCCTTTCAGCTAGTTTTGCTAGTTTTCTAGCTTATTCTTCTTCTCCAGCCAAGGGAGCACACTGCATTCCACTCCTACAGCGGATGTAGCCTCACCAGACAACTGAACCTACCCCCACCTTGATCTTGAACTTTTAGCCTCCAGAACTATGAGAAATACATTTCAGTTCCTTATAAATTATGCAGTCCCGGGTATTATGCTGTAGCAGTCCAAGAAAACTAGGAGAGCATTGTTTTGCAAGAGTATCTGGCTCTATCAGAGGGCATTTAAAGGTCAGATGACTCAACTTCAGCAAAAGAATTAGCCCTCAGGTGAGTTATTGCTTCTTTTTGGTTATGACCCTTTAGACTTTCCAGAAGTGTTTTCAAAAACCAAAAACCTAAAATAGTATTAGGACAACTGCCTATAAAAGTTTTATAATATCAAAATTTTTATAAGAAGAACATCCTCCTGGATTATCAACACAATGATGCCAACCAGGTCAATGTATGCTGAGAAACTTATACAACAAAAAACACTTCCCCTCTCTTATACTGACAACAACCTTTCTTTTGTAAACCGTGTGCTGCTTTGAAAAGTTAGAAATGGTCATAGTAAGCCAAAAACAGACACAGGTAATGCCAGAGGCTTAGGTTGAAGACAAAGTCAGTCATCCAGGCTAAATTCCTGTTTTAAAAATTTCAATAAGAATGAATCTCAAAAACCACATACTAAGCAAGTGAAGCCAGATGCAAAAGCATACCTAGTAAATTATTCAATTTATATAAATTCTAGAATAGACAAAATTAATGTATAATGTTAGAAAACAGATCACTGGTCGCCTGGTGCAGAAAATAAGGGAATTTTTGCCAAGAGCCGGAAGGGGAACTTTCTAGAGGTTTGGAATGATTCTCTATCTTTATGGTGGTACTGACTACACAAATGTATACACTGACTAAAATTCACTGAACTGTTCACTAAATATATATGTATTTTATTGCATGTAAATGATTCCTCAATAAAGTTTATTAAAGACAAAGCACAACAAATAAAAGGCTCTCAACCCTCAAAGAAAATGTGCTGCTTTCTCCCAGGGCATAAGACTGGAAAGGATGCATTGGTCTTTCCTACTTTAAAATATATCTAGAATTATCTACATCATTTTAAAGTGTCAGGCTTCCCTTTCAGGGGAACTCACCTATGTTTCAGTATCTTATTTCCTGTACCTTCTCCCAACCTAGTGAAGTTTAGGGAAGGAAAATCAGCTCTTCTATCATTATATAATATATTCTTTCCAAAGCTATATAGATACATTTGGATTGCAGTTTGCAAAAGCTACCTCTTTGACACTCACATATCTTAACAAATAAACTATTGTCTCTGTTGGAAGTTGGAAAAATTAACTTGAACAGTTGAGATTTGACATTTTTGTTCTCTGTGATTCTCCCTTCCACAAAGGGAGCAATGACAGGTGTGAAAGTGAGTAGGAATGTGAAACACATAAGTTTTTAAAATTTTTACTTGAAGTTCCAGGATACATGTGCAGAATGTGCAGGATTGTTACATAGGTTAATGGGTACCTTGGTGGTTTGCTGCACCTATCAACCTGTCACCTAGGCATTAAACCCTGCATGCACCAGCCATTTTCCCTGATACTCCCCCTCCCCTCGCCCCCACCAACAGGCCCCAGTGTGTGTTGTTCCCCTCCCTGCGTCCATGTGTTCTCATTGTTCAGCTCCCAATTATGAATAAGACCATGCAGTGTTTGGTTTTCTGTTCCTGTGTTAGTTTGCTGATAATGATGGTTTCCAGCTTCATCCATGTCCCTGCAAAGAATATGGACTCATTCCTTTTTGTGGCTGCATAGTATTCCATGATGTATATGTGCCACATTTTCTATATCCAGTCTACCATTGATGGACATTTGGGTTGGTTCCAGGTCTTTGCTATTGTGAATAGTGCTGCAAGAAATATATGTGTGCATGTGTCTTTATAGTAGAATGATTTATAATACTTTGGGTATATAGCCAGTAATGGGATTGCTGGGTCAAATGGGATTTTTGGTTCTAGATCCTTGAGAATTGCCACACTGTCTTCCATAATGGTTGAACTAATTTACACTCCCACCAACAATGTAAAATCATTCCTCTTTATTCACATCCTCTCCAACATCTGTTTCCTGACTTTTTAATTATTGCCATTCTAACCGGCATGAGATGGTATCTCACTGTGGTTTTGATTTGCATTTCTCTAATGACCAGTGATGATGAGCCTTTTTTTCATGTTTGTTGGCTGCATAAATGTCTTCTTTTGAGAAGTGTCTGTTCATATCCTTCACCGACTTTTTCATGGGGTTGTTTTTTTCTTGTAAATTTAAGTTCCTTCTAGATTCTGGATATTAGACCTTTGTCAGATGGATAAACTCCAAAAATTTTCTCCCATTCTGTAGGTTGTCTGTTCACTCTGATGATAGTTTATTTTTCTGTGCAGAAGCTCTTTAGTTTAATTAGATCCCATTTATCAATTTTGGCTTTTGTTGCCATTGTTTTTGGTGTTTTACTCATGACGTCTTCGCCCATGCCTATGCCCTGGATGGTATTGCCCAGGCTTTCTTCTAGGGTTTTTATGATTTTAGATTTTAAGTCTTGAATCCATCTTGAGTGAATTTTTGTATAAGATATAAGGAAGGGGTCCAGTTTCAGTTTTCTACATATGGCTAGCCAGTTTTCCCAACACCATTTATTAAATAGGAAATCCTTTCCCCATCACTTGTTTTTGTCAGGTTTGTCAAAGATCAGATAGTTGTAGATATGCGGTATTATTTCTGAGGCCTGTGTTCTGTTCCATTGGTCTATATATCTGTTTTGGTACCAGTACCATGCTGTTTTGATTACTGTAGACTTGTAGTATATTTTGAAGTCAGGTAGTGAGATGCCTCCAGTTTTGTTCTTTTTGCTTCCGATTGTCTTGGCTGTACGGGCTCTCTTTTGGTTCCGTATGAAATTTAAAGTAGTTTTTTCTAATTCTGTGAAGAAAGTCAATGATAGATTGATGGGAATAGCATTGAATCTATAAATTACTTTGGGCAGTATGGCCATTTTCACAATATTGATTCTTCCTATCCATGAGCATGGAATGTTTTTCCATTTGTTTTTGTCCCCTCTTATTTCCTTGAACAGTGGTTTGTAGTTCTCCTTGAAGAGGTCCTTCACATCCCTTGTATGCTGTATTCCTAGGTATTTTATTCTCTTTGTAGCAATTGTGAATGGTAGTTCACTCATGATTTGGCTCTCTGTTTGTCTGTTATTCGTGTATAGGAATGCTTGTGATTTTTGCACCTCAATTTTGTATCCTGAGACTTTGCTGAAGTTGCTTATTAGCTTAAGGGGTTTTGGGGCTGAGACAATGGGGTTTTCTAAATATACAATCATGTCATCTGCAAACAGGGACACTTTGACTTCCTCTCTTCCTTTTTGAATACCCTTTATTTCTTTCATTTGCCCTTTTCATCCGGTTCACTCCTGCCCCTGGAGATGTCTCCGGAGGAGGCTGGAGAACAGCCCAGATGGGTGCTTGCCCCTTCCTCTGGGATCTCTGACTTCGAGGGGACAGCAACCTAATGCCAATAGGAAAGCTCCTGTATAGGGTGTCTGGCAACCCCTGTTGGTGTGGGGAGGGGGGGTCTTACTCTGTTGGTGGGCATAGGAACCAGGACCCATTTAATAAAGCGCTTTGGTTTTCCCTTGATGGAGGGAGTGTGCCATGCTGGGGGAAACCCACTCATCTGGGCTGCCTGGATTCCTCAGAGTTAGCAGGAAGAAAGACTGAGTCTGATGGTCTGTGGAGACTATGGCCACCACTCCCCCTAGGCATTCAGGCTCAGAGAGATCAGAGTTCTCTCCCTGAGCCCCCTGGCTGGAGTTGCTGGAATTCCTGCAAGGGGTCCAGCCCAGTGAGGAGGAATGGGTCAGGGTGCAGCCTGAAGAGGCAATCTGGCTGCAGTCAGCCACAGCCAGTGTGTTGTGCTATAGGGAATACCTTCTGGGACCAAGCAGTCCAGCCTCCCTGGCTCCAGCAGGAGAAAAGTGTGGCCTACAGCTATGTCTTATGTAGCTTAGTGTCTTAAGTAGGTTGCAGCCTCAGTTTTGGCTGCTCCCCCTCCCCCAGAGAGCTCAGACAGCTTATACAGCTAGCAGCACCAGTGGTGGTGGCCACCACTCCCTCGGGGAGCTCTTTTGTCTTAGGCAATGGAGGCAGTGGCTGCCACTCCTCCCTCAAGGAGCTCAGATGGTTTAGACAGCAGGCAGCAGCAGTGGTGATGGCTGCCCCTCCCCCTGAGAACTCAGTAGGCTTAGGCAGATTCCAGCAGAGAGGCTGTTGAGAATCTGCGTAGGTCCATAGTTGGGACCCAAGGCCCCAGTGGCATGGGTTCATCTGTGGGATCTTCTGATCCATGGGTTGCACAGTTCCATGGAAGAAGCACGGTTTTCCAGGCTGGGTAGCATGCTCACTTACCGCCTCCCTTGTCTGGAGGTATGGGCTCCCCTGCCCTGTGTGGCTTACAGGTGGGCTGACCCACCATCCTGCTCCTCTCCGTAAGTCACACCAGCCACCTAATCAGTTCTGATGACAGAACCTGGTTATCTTGGTTGCTGGTGCAGGATTCACACACTGTTTTGGTTCTTTTCGGTGGGACCCTCCAATCACACTGCTTCTAAGTTGGCCATCTTGGCCCCGCTCTCCAAATACATTTTTAAAAAATTACCTTGCTGCATTTATATTACAGAGATGACACAATATGGTTAAAACTTATGTACATCTCTCTTAACTAACCATCTATCATGGGACCTGCAATATAATCTTCATGAAGACCAGGATCTTTGACTTTTGGTTTTATTCATTTTATTTTTTATTGATGAATCCCCAAAGCCTAGAATAGTGACTGGCAATAGAAAACGACCACTACTTGTTTGTTGAATGACTAAATGAATGATAAATTCTGGCTGACAGTGTGCATCTCAAGCTGTCATTAAACCAGCAGTTTCTACAACAGAGTATGGGAGGGAGTTATCAAGATATTTGTAGTAAAGGATTATCACAATACATCCTTTCCTTGAAATAATCCAACTTCAAATGGATTGTTATCCCAAACTTTATGGTTCTTTCCAATATAAAAACCATTAGTTTCAGAAGATTGCAGTACACATTACATCATGGATATGATTTTTTATGTTTTTTTTGTTTTTTTTTTTTGAGACAGAGCCTCACTTTGTTGCCCAGGCTGGAGTGCAGTGGTGCAATCTAAGCTCACCGCAACCTCTGCCTTCTGGGTTCAAACTATTCTCCTGTCTCAGCCTCCTGAGTAGCTGGAATTACAGGTGTCCACCACCATGCCCGGCTATTTTTGTATTTTTAGTAGAGATGGGGTTTCACCATGTTGGCCAGGCTGGTCTCAAACTCCTGACCTCATGATTTGCCCACCTCGGCCTCCCAAAGTGCTGGGATTACAGGCCTGAGCCACCGACGGATATGATTCTTGATGATCTTTTAAACACTATACCAGTTTATTCTTTCCTCATGCCTCTTTGCCTTAACTTAAACCTGGCTTTTCACTAATAACATATTCCCTTCTCACTCACTAAGTTGTGGGTCTCTTCAACTCCCCTTCACTCTGGAAACAAACAATCAACACCTTCCTGCTCTGTAATGATACTTCCAGGTCATTGTATTTTTATTGTCCTAAGGAATGACAAAACAATTGTCATATCAAAGCCATTTGAGAGCTTGTGGCCCTAAAAATTAAGATACAGTGTCTTCAAAACATATACTGGTTTAAAATTACCATAATATGGAAGTAGAGATTCAAAGTCATTTATGACCATCAGTGTGGAAAGCACCTTCCTTCTGGCATATCTAATGCTGTATGCAGTACTCTCTCTCTGGCAGATATTAAGGAAGTGTGGTAATGGATGGTTGCCTTTTGTGGAAAGACATTCTTGGCTTCAAAAGGCTTGAAGTTCATGCATTTTTCTTGAATTAGATTCCCCATTAATTACTTTATCCACAATGAGGTATCAGCAGAACTGATGTAAGCAATTAAGGAGATGCTACTTAGTGTTTTTTTCTGCTTGTTGACTTTTCCCTGTTTCGTATTCCATTTGGCTGAGACATCAGAAATATGCATGTCTTTCTATTTTTTTAACAGAATAATATATGTGCGTGTGAGTGTGTCCACATGATGAACACTTCATTAAGATAAAATATCGTGAATACACTTTTAGGAAGCAGAGTTATCTGAAGTCCTAGAAAATTTTAAAGCATTAATATTCCTGGACAACTTTACATTATCAAATTTGCTCAAAATTTTATTGACATCTAGAAAATTTTCAAATTTTCAACTATGATTATTTGTTAGCTTTAAAATTATGTATTATGGTAGGAGTATATTACAATTTCCATTATCCATTGTAATTTTTTCAAGTATTCCTCTCCTTGTTCTCAGAAGGTATTGTGTCATATACTACTAAATAAGCACAGACTATCAACATGAAAGTACTTTATAGTGACAAGAACTACTCTAGCTTATCTCTATCCTAAGACAATGGACTATAAAACCACAGTGTACAACTCCAAGTCTTCCAAAGGCACAAAACATTTATCTACCCAAATTCAAAAAGAGCTACATATTCAGAAAATATATCCATAAAATTCATAAATAAACCACACTGTAACCTGCCACACATAACACACTGATTGTAATGTCCTGAGTCTTTCCCACCTTTAGGTAGCGGGAAATCATAACAAAACAGGATTATTTACCTTTGGGAGTCATACTAACTACCTCATTGCTTCTTTACAGATAACAGGAAATTAACTTGAATATCATGCAAAAAATAATGTTACTGATACAGAATCTTTTGTTTAAAGACAATAACTTCAGTAGCAGTGGGAACTTTATCGCTATAGGTTTCAAATAACCCCCATATTTCTCAGATTTCCTGCTGAATTAGGAAATGCCTTATTGTGTCTGAAGCTATTTTATTTTCAGTAGTTCATTTTAAGTCAAAGCAATAAATACTGAGGAATGTTTTGGCCCTCAAATCCATAATCCATGTTGATTATGCCTGGGTAATCACTGGTACATGGTTGGAATCACAGATTAGCAGCATTCTGGCCAGCATATATATTATAAATTATACAGAATCATTTGTGGGAGGGGGAAGGGGACTGAGAAATTCCTGTGAGGCCTCTGAGATGGCACTATGAAGTCCTAGCATGTAGAATCTTCATCCACAAGATGGGGAATGATGCTAATTGACTTCAGAAATACTTTCCCAGTCTGACATTGAAAATCCATTGTAGGTCACAGCACAAGCAAATAAGATGTGAAACACACATCTATTCATTTGGCCAATCAACAAACATTCACTTTTAAGTCTACTATGTATGAAGTGTGCTGAGCTCTAAGGGTATGATCCTGAACCAGGAATGTTCAGTTCTAGTCCTCCCAGACCATATTACCCAGGAAACTGTCTCTGTTGTAAATGACCAAGACTGATAAATTCTAGTCAATGCTATTTTCATAAGCTATCATCAGCAGGTGACCAATACTATACAGGTTGCATTTTAAACAGGTCTCATACTCTGTCTTGCTTTCAATATTTTTGCTTTCCTTTAGTGGTCAGTTTCTCCCAGTTGATGAGGCTTGCAGAAAACTTGCCTAAGTGAACAATTTCTTGTGGCCTCACTCTTTCACCACACTCTCCTTCATGCACTTGAACTAAGACCTTGATTAAAGTCACTTGCTGTAATCCCATTATTTTAAAATACGGCTGCTCCCGCTTTGAGAGATTTCTACTGGACCGATACGGTGGCAAAGCAGCGCTGAAGCAGAAGCAGGTAAATTTCAAAATGACAGCTCTAAAAATATCCTCTCTCCTTTTGGTCTCTTTCTTTCCCCTTGCCCTGAACACCTATGCCCTGACGCATTGCCTCTACCCTCCCACGATTACTGCTACAAAAAAGGTTTTCTAAAAGCAGAGAGTATTTACAGCTTCATTTGCTCCTGAGTCTGTGTGAAAAATATTTTTTCCTGATTTTTAATAATTTCACACTCGTGTTAACACAAAAACCACATTATTTCATTTATACTCTCTTCAACTTTATATTTATCATTTCTTTCATCTGGATCAACATTGAAAGAATATTTTAAAGGCAATATTTTTCCCCATTGCCCTTCCAAGTTTCATGTTCATTCCTCCACTCTCATTTCTAACCCCAATTAAGAGATACATCACAAATGTATAAGAAAGTTCTTTGTGCTTTCCCTGTACCAGCCAATTATTCTAATTGTTCTGCCTGTAAAGAAGGGGATGAGAAATCAACACAAAGGCCGATTATGTGATCTGTTCCAAGAGAAAGATCTGAGGATAGTCGATTTGCTAATGAAGCTCAGTGTGTTTTAAGGATTGACAGATACAATCATCTGAAATTTTCTTCCCTTAAATTAGTGTTTTTCACCAGATACACATCTTTCATATTGGATAATATATTCTTTAAGTTCAAGATAGTTGGACAAAAAGAAAAGAAAAAAAAAAGGCAACCAACACATTTTAAAGTAATAATGCAATATTATAGCTATCACACTTCCTGGAGAATTCAGCCTACTTTATGGGCACAATTTAGCACAAACCCATAAGAAAGCTAACAAAGCTCAAAACCACATAACAATAGCCTGGAGAGGTAAAGGTCAAAAATGATTATTGCCAGGCCCAAGATACAGCAGACCTACAAAAAAAAGCACAGGACAGGAAAATCTGGAAACTTGTGCTCTAACTACAGTTATTTCAGTAATCATTAGTGTGATCTGAGTGAACTCAATCTGCCCTACTTTTTCAATTATAAAATCCTATATCGTCCTCTCAGTAGAATAAAATATAAGATCTGAAAAGTTGCAGATCTCTTTAGGAAGGAAACAAAACAAAAATCATGCTTTCTAACCAAAATTGAATAATTCAAACAGCCAGTAGAATCCTAACAGAAGTTTTCCTTGTACCAAATTACATGAAGCAATTGCTTTTTTGAAAGCTATTTCTGATAATTACTAGACTTTTTATCCCCCCCGCAAGATGGCAGATTAGAGGCTTTTAGCAAGACTCAGTCACTTGGAAATAGCAAGATGATGCATAAAGATAAACTCTCTGAGCTTTAATCAAGAAGGAAAATGGAAATCCACTGGAAACATGACAGACACCCCACATTCTGGGAAGGAGAGTTCAGGCAAACAGCCACCATGATGGCGTCTGGCTGATAAAAGTGAGTGATGCCCTGTTATGTGAGAGGGGCAGAGAGCCTCCCTCTGTGACTCACCTTTCCACTAGGGATCCAAGTAACTTAGGCCAAGAGAGAGCACCTTGTTTCTCCCAAGCCCCAGAACTATCTTGGGGAGAGGCTTGGAGACACTGAGAGGGAAAGACACCAGGAACAGCTGCAGGCATTTTCCCAGACCTGGGACCGAAAGCAGGATGCCAGTTTTAATCCAGGTTCATACAAAGTCAGCCATACTTTGGCAAATGGCAGGCATTTTTGCCTCGGGCTAGAGATTGGAACACCTGCTGTGGAGCAGCATAGGAGTTTTCACAGCCACATTGTGGAAAGTGCCTCCCCAGTAAGCACTGGAATTTTGCTCTCCCTTGTCACAGGCCTGGGGTGGGAGGACAGCTGCTACAGTCATAGTTTATTCTGGGTGACTAGACTTGTGTCAGGGCTTGCTTGGTGACTTGGAACTGGTATGTGTGTGTGTGTGTGTGTGTGTGTGTGTGTGTGTGTGTGTGTGTGTGTGTGTATGTGTCATCACTGGGTGCCACAGCCTGCTCCCCTAAGATCATAGTGAAGTGAGGCCCTCTCCACTCCACTCCAAGGCAAAACAGCAGGCATTCAGAGAACAGGCTTGCCTGGACCAGCAACCTGAGCTGCCCTGCTGCCTGGAAATAGATTGTGGTGCAGTGGGGCCCTCCCTGCTCCATGCCCGGACAGATCTCAAGGCATCTGGAGCACTTGTTTGCCTGGTTCAGCAGTCTGAGCCACCCTACCCTTCTTGTGCACAGATTACAATGCAATGGGGCCCTCTCCGCTTCATAACCAGGCAGATGTCCAGGCGTCCAGAGCAACTGCTTACCTGGTTCAGCAGCCTGAGCTACTGCCATCCTTCCTGTGTAGAGATCCTGATGCAAGGGGGCCTCTTCACTCCACATCCAGGCAGAACTCCATGCATTTGGAGCAACTGCTTGCCCAGACCAGCAGCCTGAGTTTCCTAACCCTTCCTGTGCAGTGATAGTGGTGGATTGAGGCCTTCTCTGCTTGATGCCTAGGCAGATCTCCACTCAGTCAGAGCAGCCACTCACCCAAATCAAAAGCCTAAGCTGTCCCACCCTTCCTGTGCAAAACACGTGATGAAGCAGGGCCTTCTCTGTTCTTCACTTAGGCACATCTCCAGGCATGCAGAGCACCCACTCACCCAAATCAGCAGCCTGAGCTGCCCCACCCTTGCTGTGCAGACATAATGGTGATGCTGGGGTTTCCCTGCCCCAAGCCCAGGCATATCTCCAGGCATTTGGAGCACCCAATTGTCTGGATTACAAGCCTGAGCCACCCCACCATTCCTGTGTAGAGACTGTTGTACAGCAGGGCCCTCTTCACTCCACATCCTGGCAGATCTCCAGGCACGTAGAGTAACCGGTCTCCTGGATTAGAGACCAAGGTGGGACCTTGGAGGTTTTAGGACCAAGGAGGTTTCCCAGCTCCACACCTAGGCAAACTTTTGGGCACTTGGTGGTCACCTACTTGATTCTCCATAGCCACTTGTCTCTGCCATCAGGCAACCTATAGATGGGCTTGCCTGGACTGGTCCTACCCATCTTGGTCCCACCCACCCCAACCACCCTGGGGCTGATCAGGGAGCTCAGAACACTATGCACTCCTTGGTTTAGAACACTGCCTGAGGCAACAGAGAGCTTCTCCAGGTAAACAAGGATCAAGTATACCCAGCCACATTGCTTGCCCCCAGATCTTACCCATATGCACAATCTAGTGGCTTGTAGGTAGAACTACACAGTCCAGTATTAAACCTGCCAAATAAAGTGCATAGGGCCATAGAAGCAGAGCTGAAAGACCAGACACAACATTCTCTAAGTCACACCCCTGAGGGAGAAGGGAAAAGGAAAAGAGAAATAAAAGCCCAATAATATTATAAGGAAAAAAACAAAAAATTTTACCTACACAAAAATAATTATAAAAATTTGAAGTGCCAACATCTCCAGATGAGAAGAAACCAGTGTAAGAATTCTGGCACCATGAAAAATATTAACGTTGTGACACCACTTAAGGATTGTACTGCTCTCTATCAATGGTCCCTGACCAAAATGGAAACTCAAGAATGACGGATAAAGAATTCAAAGCACGGATTGCAAGGAAGCTCAAGGAGATCCAAGACAAGGTTGAAAATCAACACAAAGAAACTTCTAAAACAATCCAGGAAGTGAAAGAAGAGATAAAATATCTTTAAAAGGGATCATTCAGAGCTCCTGGAATTGAAGCACTCACTTTAGTAATTTTAAAATACAACTGAGAGCTTTATTGGGCAAGCACAGTGGCTCACACCTATAATCCCAGCACTTTGGAAGGCCAAGATGGGTGGATTAGCTGACATCAGGAGTTTAAGACCAGCCTGGCCAACATGGCAAAACCCCATCTCATGGTGGCGCATGCCTGTAATCCCAGTTATTCAGGAGGCTGAGGCAGAAGAATAGCTTGAACCCAGGAGACAGAGGTTGTAGTGAACTGAGATCATGCCATTGCACTCCAGCCTGGGCAACAGAGTGAGACTCTGTCTCAAGAAAAAAAAAAAAAAACCTGAGAACTTTATGAAAAGACTGGACCAAGTGGAAGAAAGAATTTCAAAGCTTGAAGACCAGTCTTTTGAACTCAATCAGACAAAAATAAAGAAAAAAAAGCACTTAAAAAATGAACAAAGTCTTTGAGAGATATGGGATTATGTAAAGTGATAAAACCTTTGAATTATTGACATTCTTGTGAAAGAAGAGAAAAAATAAACAACCTGGAAAATATATTTGAGGGCATGAGTCAAGAAAATTTCCTTATCTTGCTAGAGAGGCAGATGCCCAGATAGAAGAAATCCAGAGAACACCTGCAAGATTCTATCCAAAATGAATAGCACCAAGATATATAGTTACCAGACTGTCCAAGGTCAATGCTAAAGAACAAATCTTGAAGGCAGCAAAAAAAAAAAAAAAAAAAAAAAAAAAAAGGCAGTGGGCTGGGGGGTGCAGACTACATAAGATCACATACAAAGGGATCCCCATCAGCCAAACACCAGACTTTTTCAGTAGAAAGCTTAAAAGGCAAAAGAGATTAGGGGCCGATTTTCAGCATTCTTAAAGATAAGAAATTCCAACCAATAATTTCATATTCAACCAAACTAATTTTCATAAGTGAGGAGGAAAAAAAATCTTTTCTAGACAAGCAAGCACTAAATAAAGTTGTTGTCACTAGACCAGCCTTAAAAGAGATCCTTAAAAGAATTCTAAACATATAAATGAAAGAACAATATCTGCTACCACAAAAACACCCACATACCCTATAAAGCAACCATGCAGTAGAAACTAAAAACAATCAGCTAACAATCTCACAATAGGACCAAAAACGCACGTCAATATTAACCTTGAATGTAAATGGTCTAAATGCCCCTACTTCAAAGGCACAGAGTTACAAGTATGATTTAAAAAAAAAAACACACACACACACACACAAAAACAAGATCCAAATACCTGCTATCTTCAAGAGACCCAACTCACACATAACAGTCATAGGCTCAAAGTAAAGGGTTGGAGAAAGATCTATCACACAAGTGGAAAATAAAGCAGGAGTTTCTATGTTTATATGAGATAAAACAGACTTTAAACCAACAATAGTAAAAAAGTGATAAAGAACAGCATTACATAATGACAAAGTGGTTAATTCAACAACAAGAGTTAACTAGCCTGAATATAGAGGCACCCAACATTGGAGTACCCAGTTTCATAAAACAACTACTTCTAGACCTATAAAAGGACTTAGATAGCTACACAATAATAGTGGGAGACTTCAACACCCCACCAACAGCATTAGACAGATTATTGAGGTAGAAAACTATCAAATAAATTATAAATTTCACCCTGCACCAATTGGACCTAATAGACATCTATAGAACACTCCAACCATCAACCACAGAAGATACATTCTTCTTATCTGCACATGAAACATACTCCAAGATCAACAACATGCTCAATAATAAAGCAAGTATCAATAAATTTTTTAAAAATGAAATTATATCAACCATACTCTCATACCACAGTGGAATAAAAATAGTAATCAATACCAAAAAGTAGAAACCACATAATTACATGCAAATTAAACAACTTGCTCCTGAATGATTTCCAGGTAAACAACAAAATTAAGGCTGAAATTTAAAGGATTCTTAGAAATACATGAAAACAAAGATACTACATACCAAAATCTCTGGGATGCAGTGTAAGCAGTGCTAAGAGGAAAGTTTACAGTGCTAAACACCTATTTCAAGAAGTTAGATCTCAAATTAGCAATCTAACATCGCACCTAGATGAACAAAAACAAACTAACCCCAAAGCTAGTATAGAAGAAAATAAGTAACTAAAATTAGAGCAGAACTGAATAAAATAAAGACCCAAAAATTAATTTTGAAAAAACAACAAAACCAAAATTTGGTCCCTTGAAAAGATAAATAGGATCAATAGACCACAATCTGGACTAATTAAATAAAAAGAAGGTCCAAATAAGCATAATAAAAAATGACAAAGGTGACATTACAACCAATCCCATAGAAATAAAAAAGAATCTCAGAGACTATTATAAACACCTCTAGGCACACAAACTAGAAAATCTAGAGGAAATGAATAAATTTTTGGAAACACACAAGCTCCCAAGATTGAATCAGGAAGACATTGAAATCCTGAACAGACACATATCAAGTTCTAAAGTTGAATTACTAATTAAAAAGCTACCAACAAAAAAAGCCCTGGACCAGATGGATTCACAGCTAAATTCTACCAGAAGTACAAAGAAAAGCTGGTACCAATCCTATAGACACTACTCCAAAAAATTGAGGAGAAGGGACTTCTCCCTAACTCCTTCTGTGAATTTAATATCACCTTAATGCCCAAACCTGGCAAAGACATAATGAAAAGAGAAAACTTTAGTCCAAGATCCTTGATGAACATAGACACAAAAATCATCAACAAAATAATATAAGACTAAATTCAGCAGCACATCAAAAAATTAATTTACTGTGATCAAATAGGCTTCATTCCTGGGATGCAAGATTGTTTCAATATATGAAAATCAATAAACGTGATTCAGCACATAGAAAGAAAAACAAAACCATTTGATCATCACAACAGACACAGAAAAAGTCTATAATAAAACCTTCATCTCTTCATGATAAAAACTCTCAACAGGCTAGGCATTGAAGAAATGTACCTTCTAATAATAAGATCCATCTGTGACAAACCCATGGCAAACTTCATACTGAACGGACAAAGGCTGGAAGCATTCCCTTGAGAATTGGAATAAGACAAGGATGCCCATTCTCACTAATCCTATTTAATATGGTACTAGAGTTCCTTGCCAGAGCAAGCAGGCAAGAGAAAGAAATAAAAGGCATCCAAACAGGATAAGAGGAAGTCAAATTATGTCTCTCTGCTGATGATCCTTTACCTAGAAAACTCTAAAGACCCTGCCAAAAGTCTTCTGAAACTAATAAGTGACTTCAATAAAGTTTTCAGATATAAAATCAGTGTATGAAAATCAGTAATATTTCTATTCACCAATAATTTTCAAGCTAAGAGTCAAATCAAGAATGCAATCCCACTTACAGCCACAATAAAATAAAATAAAATACTTGGCAACACATCTAACCAAGGAGGTGAAAGATCTTCACAAGAAGAACAACAAAACACTACTGAAAGAAGTCACAGATGACACAAACAAATGAGAAAACATTTCATGCTGACAGATCAGAAGAATCAATATCATTAAAATGGCCATACTGCCCAAAGCAATCTACTGATTCAATGCTATTTCAACCAAAACACCAACATCGTTTCTCACATAATTGAAAAAATCTATTCTAAAATTCATATGGAACCAAAAAAGAATTCAAATAGCCAAAACAATCCTAAGCAAAAAGCACAGGCCAGAGGCATCACATTCACTAACTCCAAACTATACTATAAGGCTACAATAACAAAAGCAGCATGGTACTGGCATAAATACAGACACAAAGACCAGTGAAACAAAACAGAGACCCCTCAAATACAGCCACACACCTATAGCCATCTGATCTTCAACAAAGTTGACAAAAATAAGCAATGGGGAAAGGACTCTCTATTCAATAAATCGTGCTGGGATAGCTAGCTAGCTACATGAAGAAAGAAACTGGACTCCTACCTTTCATTGTATATAAAACTTAACTCAGGATAAATTAAAGAATTAAGTGTAAGACCTCAAATTATAAGAATACAAGAAGAAACCCTAGGAAACACCATTCTGGATGTTGACCTTGGGGAAGAATTTATGACTAAGTCCTCAAAATCAATGGAAACAAAACCAAAAATTAACAATTGGTATCTAATTAAACTAAAAAACTGCTGCACAACAAAATAAACTATCTATAGGTAAAGAACCTATAGTATGGGAGAAAATATTCACAAACTATACACCTGACAAAAGTCTAATTGCCAAAATCTATAAGGAACTTAATTCAACAAGCAAAAGCTAACCCCATCAAAAAGCAAGCAAAAGATATGAACAGACACTTTTCAAAGGTGACGTATGAGTCCAACAAATACATGACAAAATGCTAAACATCACTTATCATCAGAGAAATTAAAATCAAAACTGTAATGAGATACCATATCATAACAGCCAGAATGGCTATTATTAAAAAGTCAACAAACAACAGATGCTGGTGAGGCTGTGGAGAAAAGGAAATGCTTACGCACTGTAGTTGTGAATACAAATGAGTTCAGCCCCTAAGGAAAGCAGTTTGGATATTTCTCAAAGAACTTAAAACAGAACTACCATTCAACCCAACATCTCATTACTGGGTACATATCCAAAAGAAAATCATTCTACCAAAAAGACACATGCACTCAGATGTTCATCACAACACTATTCACAATAGCAAAGGAATGAAATCAGCCTAGGTGCACATCAATGGTGGATTGGATAAAGAAAATATAGTACATGTATACCGTGGAATACTATGCAGCAATAAAAAGGAATGATATCATGTCCTTTGCAGCAACATGAATGCAGGTGGAAGCCATTATCCTAAGTGAATTTACATGGGAACAGAAAACCTAATACCTCACGTTCCTGCTTATAAGTGGAATATAAACATCGGTTACTCATGGACATAAAGACTGTAAGAAAAGACAGACACTGTGGACTATTAGAGTGGGGAGGAAGCTACTACAGTGGAAAGGGTTGAAAAACTACTTATTGGGGGCCGGTGCAGTGGCTCACGCCTGTAATCCCAGCACTTTGGGAGGCCGAGGCAGGCAGATCACAAGAGAGATCGAGACCATCCTGGCCAACATGGTGAAACACTGCCTCTACAAAAAATACAGAAATTAGCTGCGCGTGGTGGTGCACGCCTGTAGTCCCAGCTACTTGGGAGGCTGAGGCAAGAGAATCACTTGAACCCAGGAAGGGGGCATTGCAGATCACACCACTGCACTCCAGCCTGGTGACAGAGTGAGACTCCATCTAAAAAAAAAAAAATATATATATATATATATATAATCTATCTATATATATAGATAATATATATAGATAGATTTTATATATATATATATATATATATATGTATGTATTGGGCACTATGCTCATTATCTGGGTGATGTGATCATTTGTATACCAAACCTCAGCATCATGCAATAAACCCATGTAACAAACCTGCAAATGTAACCCCTGAATCTAAAATATAATGTGAAATTTAAAAAATTAGTAAAAATAAAAATAATACAGGTAAAGTAAAAATAAAATAAATTTTAAAAATAAAAGTTATTTTTATGTTTATTAGGATGCAGAATTACATAAAATTATAGTTAAATAAAGTCACTAATTGTTTTGAAAATCAAGGTCATTAAGTTTATATTTCAACTTTGACCTTGACACAGGCTAATGAAGAATCTAGCAATATGTCCCAGTACTTAACAGTCCCCATGAGTGTGAGAAGTAGAATACACAGACAGACCCCATATAACGATATTCTACATATGATGGTTTTAATACAGGGCTTTAAATTCTTTGGCACCTTTTCATCCAGAAATGGAACCTATATGTTTTTGCCTTGAATTTGGACAGGTTTTTTATGTCCTCAACCTGTAGAGCAATGTCAGTATACTGTGTCCTATTGACCAAATCTAGGCCACCTTCCTGCTTTTGTGAATACTGAAGCACAACCATGTTCATTTATATATTTTCTATGGCTTTTTGTACAACGGCAGAATTGAGAAGTTGCAATGGACACTGTATGGCTCTCAAATTCTAAATACTTACTATCTGACCTTTTATAGAAAAAAGTTCTCCAACTCCTGAAATAGAGTATAATAGAAAGGATGCTATATAATATCTAAGACTAGGCCATAGAAGATCACGCAGCTTCTGCTTTGTTCTCTTGGAATGCTTGATCTTTGGACACTCCTTGGAACATTATTTTGAAACCTACCCATTATGCTATGAGAAGTTTAAGCCACAGAGGAAGATACATGTAGGCACACCAATTAACAGCCCCTGTTGGTCTCAGTCCTCAAGTCATCCCATCTCAGGTGCCAGATACGTAAATTAAAAACATGTAAATGATTCCAGTACCAGCCATTTGAAGTCCCATGAGCTGAAGCTCCAGATATTAGTTGCGGAATAGGGACAAGCTATTCCTGCTGTGCACTGTCTGAACTGCTGACCCACAGAATCTATGCACATATTAATATTTTTGTTTCTATGCTAAGTTTGTAGTGCTTTGTTACGCAGCAATAGTTAACTGGAGCACCATTTCTGCATATAGGAGATCTACATTTCACAGAGGACATGTTTAGACATTAGTGTTGCTGCTCCATTTAATATAAGAATGTATACACACAGATATGAAATGTACATGTTTATGCAAATTCTATACCTACATAAGCTAGTCTGTATTACCCATAAAATCAGAGACTTTATAACAACTAACCTTTTTTTAACATTTCCTTTACTGTTTCAATAACTGATAAGTTCTTATGCTGTATAGATCTTCTCTTTTAACCATCACAGAAACTCCTAAGAGATGTAATATTATTATTTCTATTTCATAAATGAGAATACTGAGACAGAAAGAGAAAACTTGCACAGGGATACCCATCAAAGAAGTTTTAGAGTCAGGATTTGGACCCAGGCAGTCAGGCATTATATCCCCTTACTCTAGTCATCAAGCTATATATTGAGGAAGGGGACAGAAGCAGAATGATTACCTAATGTCCAGGAAGTTAGAAATTTAGCAGGCATGATAGAAAGAAGACAGAGCTGGAGTCACAAGTCCAAGGCTCTAGTAATAAATAAATTCTACCTTCATCTAGATATAGATTTGTTTAAAAAATGAAAAAGAGCCCTGAATATTTTAGTGATTAAGTTTTATATTATAAAAAATGACAAAGAACAGAATATTACTAAGGGGAGGGAATAAAAACTTATCCGTTATTTTCCAATGGCCTAAACTATCGATCAAAATGAAATCTTTATTAAGTATTCATGCCATCAGAAGTTTTTTCCACTCTTAATTTTTCAATTTCTTTTTTGCCCTCTCTTGGCCAAAGTTCAAAGCCTAACTCAACGTTTTAGAAATAATATCATAAAATAGTTACGTCACACTAAGTCTCCATATTCCAATGCTCCTTGAAATGGAGAATCTAATTCTCTAAATAATTTAAACAATAAAATATTATACTTTTGACATCGATGGAAAGATAGGAGAAGTTGCTTGTGTAGTAAAGTAGTAAACAACAAGTTTTTGACCAGTTAGGTTGATTTAAATACAGATACTAACCCAAGTTTCTACACCTGTGCTAAAACCTAGTGACAGGCCACAAATGGTTTCTAAATGGATAATTCGGTGCATTCAGCCAAATTCATTCTACAAAATGTGGTATTAGTAGTAGTAGCAAAAAACAGGGTTTGACTGGCCAACTAGGACATATATGAAGACCCCAAGATAGACAGTATCAAGGACAAATTATATAGAGTAAGATATTGCTTCCATTATCAGTCCATGGAATGGGTCATCCAGGATAGAAGAAGAAACAGACCTGTTGCCAAGTATGTGAAGCCAGAGCCATGAAGAAATGAGTGGTAGGTGGTTAGAATAGACCAGTTCTGAGAACCACAGGGAGCAGCGTGAGGTGAACAGACATAGCAAAACATATCTGCATGTCTTCAGCTATTCCTTTCAAATTTGGCCACCTGGAAGGAATAAAATTTAAGAGATCATTGACCTAAGCAGAACATGAAATTGATCATCTGACCCAATGTGCATGAATTATTCCCCTTAGAGTGGTCAGGAATCAGATGCCATTCTAGGGCAGGGGTCAGCAAACTTTTTCTGTAAAAGGTAAGAGGGTAAACATTTTAGATTTTGCGGGTCATACTTCTCCATTGCAATTGCTCAACTCTGCTGTTTTAGCATGAAAACACCCATATACAATACATTAATGAATGAGTTTGGCTGTGTTTCATAAGACTTTATTTACAAAACCAGGAGCCAAGCAGAATTTGATCAGTTGGCCATAGTTTCCCAACTCCAGTGCTGGCTTAGTGTTCATGAGAGACTGTGAGTCAATGATTCATGAGACTGAATTCTAGTTCTCGCTGTGCTACTTTCTACCTGGGTGAAGTTGGACTCATCCCTTTATCTATATGGCCTGCTGTGTTAGTCAGATTTTTTCAGAGAAATAAAACAAGAGGTTTTATAAACAAAGAGAGAGAGAAAGGAGTTAGCTCATACAATTTTGGAGGTATGGTAAATTCAAAATCTGCAGGGTAGGCCACCAGGCTGCAGACCCAGGGAAAAGCTGCGGTTCTGGCAGAATGCAGTCTGATAGCAGAATTACTACTTGCTCATGGGAGGTCAGGTTTTTTTCCATTAAGGTCTTCAACTGATTAGATGAGTCCCACAAACATGGCAGGCAATCAGCTTTACTCAAAATCCACCATGTAGATGTTAATCTCACCCAAAAATAACACCTTCACAGAATGACTCAGAATAATGTCTGAGCAAATATCTGCGCATCATGGCCTAGCCAAGTTGTCATGTAAAATTAACCATTTCAGCCACAGGTTCCTCATCTTTTAGTGGGCAGTTTATTTGAACTGGTCGATCCCTCCTGGAGATAACATTCTATCTTTAATTTTGCACACACCAGGCATTGGAGAGGAGCAGCCTATTCACTCAGATGACACCTAAAGAGATAAAACTTTGTCTTATTCTCTCTACAACTGACTAGGAAGAATGCCCAAAATACAATACCACTTGTATCTGCTTCAGCTAACATATGATACGTCTGGAACTGACCTACACTCCCAGGGGGGGTGCCCATAGAAGATTTATTTTCATCACTGGGAATCCTGACTTGCTGAGTTTGTAAGTAGAACAATGTGGTACGTTAAAAGTTGCCCAAGGATATGAGTCCGTGAGGCTGAGAATAGGAAAAAGAAATGAGCATTTGAAGATATAATTCTACAGCATGAGAATGTAATTCAGGGGGCCAAACTGCTGCTGCTTTTCAAATCAGCACAAATCAAGTATATTGGCGAAGGAAGAATATTGGTCATGATAGACAAAATCCTTTTAAGAAATGATCTCTTGAATGATTTGACTCAGTGTCGACGATAATTTGGCTCCAGAAACCACAAGCCAGAGCTTCTTATTCTCAGGTCCCTCTCCAAATATCCATAATAATAATTCGGCATCAGTATTTTTTGAAAACTCCCCAAATGATTATGATGTACAACTAGGGTTAAGAACCACAACCATATCCAATTCTAGACACATAATAGAGATGTAGAGAGAATTTAAATTGAACTAGGGTTAAATAGTAAAATAAGCTGACTGTAGCTAGACAAGGGCTTATAGATTTAACAGGAGGAGAGGATAAAGAATACAAGACAAAAAATCAAATGTTTTACATCTGTGTTTAGCTAATTGCAACTCAGATAATTCAAACAACCCATAGCACCTGAACCCTAAAACGTGTTAACTCTGTTTTTTTTTTTTTTAATACTTTAAGTTCTAGGATACATGTGTTTTTGTTTTTGTTTTTGTTTTTGTTTTTTGAGACGAAGTCTCGCTCTGTCGCCCAGACTGGAGTGCAGTGGCACGATCTCGGCCCACTGCAAGCTCCACCTCCCGGGTTCACGCCATTCTCCTGCCTCAGCCTCCCGAGTAGCTGGGACTACAGGCGTCCGCCGCCACGCCCGGCTAATTTTTTTGTATTTTTAGTAGAGACGGGGTTTCACCATGTTAGCCAGGATAGTCTCGATCTCCTGACCTCATGATCCGCCCGCCTCAGCCTCCCAAAGTGCTGGGATTACAGGCGTGAGCCACCGCGCCCGGCCAACTCTGTTTTAAAAAAAAAGTAACTGTTCAAGTGAATGTACTCGGAGAATAATGTAAAAGAAAAAGATGAAATTTTACTTTCTGTGCTAGTTGCTTTCTATACCTGTATGCTATTTTATTTCCCTAACGCAAACTAGATATTCTTCTACAGTTTGTATAGATGAGGAAAATAAAACCAGAAAAGCTCAATAATTTTCTCATGGCCACTCATTGAGGGTATGATAGGCAGAATAACTGCCCCCAAAGACATCCTCACCCTAGTCCCCCAAACCTGTGAATATTTTACCTTATATGGAAAAAAGGGGCTTTACAGATATTGTAAAAGTTACATTGAAATAGATTATCATGGATTTTCTTAGGGAACAAATCAAATCACATGAGTCTTTAAAAGCAGGGAACTATCCCCATCTGGGGAGGGAGAGGGAAGGAGAGAGACAGATGACAGTAGAAGAATGGTCAGAGATGCAATATTGCTGGCTTAGACAATGAAGAAAGTGGCACCTGAACCAAGAACTGCAATTGACTTCTAGAAGCTGGTAAAGTCCAGCAAAGGGGTTCAGCCCTCGAGCCTTCAGAAATGAATTCAGCCTTGCCAATACCTTTATTTTAGCCCATTGAGATCTGTCAGGCTTCTGCCATAAAGTTTAAGATAATAAATATATTTATTAAGTCACTAAATGTACAGTAAGTTATATGACGGCAATAGAAAATATTAACAAAGACAGAGGGCCTGCAAGGCTCACGCTATGTATTCAGATCTAAGTATTATCTAAAGCGAGGTCCAGCCTTGTGATCCACAGCTCTAGTAGCTTCAGTGGTGCCTCACCCCACACCTGGAGCAAAAGTGGCCTAATGCAAAGCAGTGACTGCAGCAGTGAGGCTCTCTCTGCCTCACACCTGGGGTAGATGAGGATCTGATTTACCTCACAGATCAGCATCGGTAGACACTAGTGGCTCAAATGTACTAAGACAGCACATAGAACTAGTAAAATCTGAATAAGCTCTATGAACTGTATGAATGTCAATTTCCTGGTATTGATAATATACTATATTCATGAAACATGTCAACTTTGGGGGAGGCTGGATGATGCATACACCGAGTTACCCATATAATTCTCTGTGACCTCTTGTGAATCTATATTACAACATTTTTAAAATATTTAAGTGGGTCCGGCCTGAAATATTAGCAGTGTAGGCATAGAAAAGATTAGTGAGGTTTATGTCAGAAAGACTAAATAAGCTGCTAAATAATAGTTAAGGTCTGATAGCAGGAGATTTTCACGGCACCAGCACAAATAACACCGAGCAATTTTGGTTTTAATCCCTGGAGTTTAAAAAAAGAAATCTCTAAAACAAAATTCCCAGGTATTTGTGTAATGACAAGACCACTAGATTCGAGATATGGCTTCCTAAAATGAAGATTTCAAAAGCAAACATACTAATTCAATATATATGTGAGCTTTTAATAGATCAGTGATATTATTTAAATCAGCAGTCCCCAACCTTTTTGGCACTGGGAACCGGTTTCATAGAAGACAATTTTTCTAAGAACCACCGTCGGAGAGGATGGTTTCCGGATGATTCAAGCATATTTCATTTGCTGTGCACTTTATTTCTATTATTATTACACTGTAATATATAATGAAATAATTATACAACTCACCATAATGTAGAATCAGTGAGGACCCTGAGCTTGTTTCCCTGCAACTAGATGGTCTCATTTGGGGGTGACGGTAGACAGTGACAGATCATCAGACGTTAGACTCTCATAAGGAGAGTGCAACCTATATCCCTCACATCTGCAGTTCCCCAAAGGATTCGAGCTCCTACAAGAATCCAATACTGCTGCTGATCTGACAGGAGGCAGAGCTCAGGTGTTAACGTGAGCAATGGGGCGTGTCTGTAAATACAGATGAAGCTCATCTCCCTTGCTAGCCCACCACTCACCTCCTGCTGTGTAGCCTGGTTCCTAACAGGTACCAGTCTGTGGGCCAGGAGCTGGGGACCCCTGATTTAAATGGCATATATCTTAAATAACCAAATATTTCTGGATATCCAGCTATACCATGTGGCATACAGGGTTTGCTTTGGGTTCAGTGTTATCTTATAATGAGAGTAAAAGAAACATAAGCCTCAACTACAGCTGGATCTCATCACAGGAGGGCTAGAATAAAAGAAATAGCAGCAATTCTTAAGCACCAAAGCTTAAGCAGTGGTTTCTAAATTTGGCCTTACATTAGAATCACCTGAAGAGCTTCTTAAAAATCCTGCTGCATCCCAGACCAATTAAATCAGAATTTCTGGTTCTCTGATAGTGGGTTGAAATATCAGTAATTTTAAAGTTCCCCAGATGATTCCAATGTCCAGCTAAAACTGAGAATAAATAAGCAGAAGGGATGTGCTGTAAAGATCTTTTAATAATAAGATCTTTTACCCAATGAGATTTACCTCCCCCAAAATGGGTAAGGAAGTCTAGATTTTGTCCGTACTTGCTTAATTTTAATTAGCACTGTGATTTGTCCAACCTCGATCATGTTTTCTCTAAATGTCATGTTAGCTGGTCACTGTGTTGAAATGGAAAGCATTTTTATATCCCTACTCCTACTTTCAGATACCAGTCTCTGCCAAGAAATGGAGAAAAGGCATTCTGTATTACTACAGCAACGAGTTCTGTCACAATAGCTTTAGTTAGTCCAAATCTTCGCTCTGGCTGTGATAAGCCTCTTTACCAAGTAGTGAGCTATACTAAGAACAACTTGTCCTCCACCAGGGCATGACATTTTAGAGTGCATGAAAATCACCTGGAGTGCCTTTTAAAACACAGATTGCTGGGTTCCACCAGAGTTGCTGATTCCATAGGCCTGTGGCAGGGCTTGATAATTCGAATATGGAACAGGTTATAAGGTGATGCTGATAAAGCTGGTCAGGTGATCACATTTTGAGAACCACCATTCCAGGGGCTTTGAAATATTAAGATACTAATGGAGGAAGCCCTTACCAGATCCAGATTATACTATCACTAACTACTTTTTGTAGGGAAAAAAATATGTTTTGTTCTTGGTTGCACCTGTTTGTTTATATTGGAAACTAATTTTTTTAATTTTTTAATTCACACATTGTAACTACATATTTATGGAGTAGAATTTGATATTTCCATTCATGTACATGGTGTATAATGATCAAAAAAGGGCAATCAGCCTGTCACCTCATCCTCATTTATTATTTCTTTGTAATGAGAACATTTAAAAGTCTCTCTTCTGGCTATTTTGTAATGTACAATACTTGTTGTTAACCATAGTTACCCTACTGTATAACAGAATACTAGAATTCTTCCTATCTTATTATGACCCTGTACAAATTGATCAACTTGTCCCCATCTTCCCATCCCACCTTTTCTCCCCAATCTTTGGTAATCACTGTTCTACTCTACTTCTACAATATATAGATCTATATATATATATTTTTTTTTTTTTTTGCTTCCACCTATGAGTAAGATCATGGGGTATTTATCTTTCTGTGTCTGGCTTATTTCACTCAATATAATGTCCTTTGGATTCATCCAAATTGTCATGAACAGCAGGATTTCATTGTTTTTTCTGACTGAAAGTATTTCAATGTGTATGCATACCCCTATTTTTACCCACTCACCTGTTGAATCAGTTGATTTCATATCTTGGCTATTATGAATAATGCTGCAATAAATATAGGAGTGCAGACATCTCTTCAACATGCGTATTTCATTGCTTTTGGATATATACCCAGTAGCAACATTGCTGGATCATATAGTAGCTTCATTTTCAATTTTTTCAGGAACCTCCATACTGTATTCCATAATAGCTGCCCTGCTTTATAATCTCATCAATCGTGTGTGTGTTTCTTTTTCTCTGCATCCTCACCAACACTTACTATCTTTTGTTATTGTTGTTGATTATGTTGTTTTTAAATTAGGTTGGTGCAGAGTAATGGCAAAAACGCAATTACTTTTATGTCAACTGAATAAATAGCCATTTTAACAGGTGTGAGATATCGCACTGTGATTTTGATTTGTACTTCTCTGATGATTACTGATGATGATCATTTTTAATATACCTGTTGGCCATTTTATGTATTCTTTCTATAAATGTCTATCAAGGTATTTTGCCCATTTTTAAATCAAGTTGTTTGTGCTTTTGCTGTTAAGCTCCTTATATATTCTGATTATTAACCCCTCTTCTGATGTATAGTTTGCAAATATTTTATTCTGTACATTGTCTCTTTACTCTGTTAACTGTTCCTTTGCTGTGCAAAGCTTTTTAGTTTGATTTAATTTCATTAGTCTATTTTTGTTTTGTTGCCTATGTTTTTGAGGTCTTATTTTAAAAGTCCCTGCCAAGCCCAATATTATAAAAGATTTCTCCTATATTTTCTTCTAGTAGCTTATAGTTTCAGTTTCTACATTTAAGTTGTTAATCCATTTTGAGTGGATTTTTGTATTTGGTAAGATATAGGGATCTAGTTTCATTCTTCTGCATGTGGATATACAATTATTGTTTTCTTGATTTCTTTTTCAGATAGCTTACTGTTAGCATATAGAAATGCTACTGATGTTGACAGTATTTTGTGAATTCACTGAATTCATTTATTAGCTCTAACAGTTTTTTTGGCGAAGTTTTTAGGGTTTCTATATGTAGTATCATCTCATCTACAAACAGGGATAATTTTACCTCCTCTTTTCCAATTTGTTTGCCTTTTATTTTCATTCTCGCCTAATTGCTCTGGCTAGGACTTCCCATACTATGGTGAATACAGTGGTAAAAGTGGAGACCTTCATCTTGTTCCTAATCTTGGAGAAAGAGCTTCAGCTTTTCTCCATTCAGTATATGTTAGTTGTGGGTTTGTGGTATATGGCCTTTGCTGTGTTGAGGTAACTTATTGAGAGATTTTATCATTAAAGGATGTTGCATTTTATCAAATGCTTTTTCTGTGTCTATTGAAATGATTTTTTTTCTGGTGATTTCCTGTATCACATTTATTTATTTGCATATGTTGAACTATCTTTGCATCCCTAGGATGAATCCCACTTATCATAGTGAATGACCTTTTTCATGTGCTACAGTTTACTAGTATCTTGTTGAGAGTTTTTGCATCTATTTTCATCTGCGATATTGGCCTCCAGTTTTCGTTTTTATTGTGACTTTGTCTGGTTTCGGAATCAGGGTATTGCAGCCTTGTAAAATGAGTTTGGAAGTGTGGCTTCCTCTTCAACTTTCTGGAATAGTTTGAGACTATTGGATTGATATTAGATATTAGTTCTTCTTTAAATGATTAGTAGAATTCAGAGACAAAGCCATTAGGTTCTGGACTTTGATTTATTTGATGGAATACATCATATTACTGATTCAATTCTTTCACTCAATATTGGTCTTTTCAGATGTTCTGTTTCTGCATGATTTAATCTTGGTAGTTGTGTCTATGAATTTGCATTTTTTTCTATATTGTCAAATTTGTTGGCATATAGTTCATAATAGTCTCTTATGACCTTTTGTATTCCTGTAGTATCAGTTGTAATGTCTCTTTTTCATATCTTATTTTATTTGAGTATTCTCTCATTTTTCTTAAAGTAGCTGGAGGTTTATCAATTTTGTTTATATTTTCGAATAATCAATTTTTTATTTTATTGATCATTTGAATTGTTATTTTGGTTTCTATTTTGTTTATTTCTGCACTGACCTTTATTATTTCCTTTCTGCTACCAATTTGAGTTTAGTTTGCTCTTATCTTTCTAGTTCCTTGAGGTACAAAATTAGGTTGTTTAATAGAATTCTTTCTTCCTTTATGATGCAGGTGTTTATGGCTATAAACTTGCGTCTTAGAACTGCTTTTGCTATGTCCCATAGGTTCTCATTTATCTTAAGAAATTTTTAAATTTTTCCTTTAATTCCTTCATTGACACATTGATTATTTAGGATCATGTTGTATGATCTCCATATATTTGTAAAATTTCTAGTGTTTTCCGTTTTGTTAATTTCTAATTTTACACCACTGTGGCCAGAAAAGGTACTTCATATAATCTTTATCTTCTTAATTTTGTTAAGACTTTTTTGGTGACCTAACAAATCATCTATCCTGGAGAATATTTTATATGCAGTTGAGAAAAATGTATATCTTGCAGCTGTTGAACGGTATGCTCTGTAAATGTCTCTTAGGTCTATTTGGTCTATGATGCAGTTTAAGTCTGTTTCTTTGTTGGTGTTCTGCCTAGATGATTTGTCCATTTTTCAGTGAGGTGTTGAGGTCTCTTACTATTATTGTATTGTAGTCTACCACTGTTTTTAGATCTAATAATACTTGATTTATATATTTGAGTGCTCCAATGTTGGGTGCATGTATATTTACAATTGTTTCATCCTGTTGTTGAATTGATTCCTTTATCATTATGTAATTGGAATCCTTAGCGTGTCACTTCACCAGCCAGAAACCTCTGTGGCCTGCAGCACCTCTACTTGGGTTTTGCTTGTGCCCTCTGGGCTAGTTCCACCCACTCTGCCTGGCAGGCTGCGCTTGGCTCATGCTACTGGCCTGGATCCCATGCCTGCCAAGGGCAAGCCAGGTGTGGAGCGGTGAGGGGTGTGTGAGTGAATCCTGGGTCTGGCCACTGCAAACAGCCAGGTGTGCCAGCTATGGCAGGGTGGGCAGCTCCAGGCACTGGCACAGGCACCATCTCCATGTGAGGCTTCAGCTGAACCAGGTGTACCCCAAGCGGCTTCCACTGCAGGCACCAGGGAATGTGGTGGTGCCCAGAGGCTTTGAGATGCCAGGAACCGTAAAGCACCAAAGAGGGTGTCACAGCCCTTGTTCGGGAGCCCCTAAGTCTGGGCTTCCCAAAAGGCCACAGGTCTTCTCTCCTTCTCATTGCCTGCAATGTGGTGAGCTGTGGCCATGTTTCAGCCCTCTTTGTGTTATGGCTCTTTCAGGTCCACCATTCAGCAGGTCTCAAGTTCTTGTCCTGCATCCAGAAAGAATGAGTTATGTGGACAACTAGAGGGTGAGCAAGGCATAAAGGAGCTTCATTGATTGACAGAACAGCTCTCAGGAGACCCAAAGTGGGTAGCTCCTTTATGCAGGCAAGTCTTCCAAATGAGTGTCAGCTCTCAGCACAGAGTAGACCCATAGTGGATAGCCCCTTTCTACAAGCAGGTCATCCTGATGAGTCAAGGAGACCTGAAGTGGGTAGCTCCTTCCCACAGCTGGTAGTTCAGACATCTGTGTGAGTCTAGCTGAGTCTGGGGTTTTTATGGACTCAGAAGGGAGGAAATTCATGTTGATTGGTCCATGGGTGGCCATGGGTAGCCATGGGCAGCCTAGTAAAAGCACCATAAGTTCTCACTCTGGGCCAAAGACACCACCCGGAACTGGCAGCCTGGCATCCAGGCTTCAAGCCATCCTTGGCTTGAAGGTGGGGCTTCACTAGGGACCTGCCCCTTTCTACCCAGGAATCTGTCTGCCTCCCACCACCGTCAACATCCCATCCATGGTTCTCGGGCTGTTCATGATGAGGGGTGCCTGCAGGCTTATTCTGTGTCACCCTCAGGATTGCCCCATCCTCTCTCCCATGCTCATTGGCACCCAAAGTCCAGAGGAGGCCAAGCAGCAGGGGGCTGCCATGTCAACACTGGCCCAAGTGCATACACATCCAGCCAGGTTGCAACAGTGCCTGGGATTGACTTCAACTTTGCTCTGCACCAGAGTGGGCCTGGAGCAGGGAGAGACCAGGGAGTGGAAGCACGCACTTCTAAGCTCACAGAGGCAGGGAGGCATCTTGGGTCCCCAAGAGCTTGGGGATGCTCAGGTCCCGAGCTGTGGCTGCGCAGCTGAAGCTGTGCCTGGGAGCGCAGAGCTCCTGTCCCACCAACTCAGTAGGGGGTGCAGTGCTGCCTCTTCCTGGTCCCACCAGTTCCACAGAGCCCACAGCCCAGGCAACACCTCCCCTGCTGCAGCTGGCATATTTGCAGCAGCCACTCCAGATGGGCAGTTGCTGCCATCATAATGACCTCTTTTTTGTCTATTCTTAAAGTTTTTTTGTTGTTGTTGTTGTTTGTTTTTTTTTTTTTACTTTAAGCTGACTTTATCTGATATGTCTACTCCTGCTTGCTTTTGGTTTCCATTTGCATGGATATCTTTTTCCATCTTTTCACTTTAAGACTTTATGTTGCCTTGAACAGTGAGATGAGTCTCTTATAAGCAGTGTATAGTTAGGTCTATTTTTCAAATCATGCAGCCACTCTATATTTTTTAAATGGATAATTTAATCCATTTACATTCAAGGTTATTATTAATAAGATATAACTTATTCTTGACATTTTAAAAATTGTTGCCTTGTTGTTTTATAGTTCCTTTGTTTCTGTCTTTCCCTCTTGTTGTTTATCTCTGTGTTTTGGTGTTTTGTGTGTGTGTGTGTGATGCTAAACTTTGTTTCCTTTCTCTCTCTCATTTGTGAATCTGCTGTAATTTTTTTTGGTGCGTGGTTACCACAGCGTTAACATAAAGAGTCTTCTAGTTATAAACTATCTTAAACTGATAACAACTTAGCTTTGGTTACATAAAAATACTCCTGACTCTTTCTTTTCTTCCCACAATTTATAGTTTTGTTACCTTTATTTACATCTTTATGTGTGCCCCTTTGTCACTAATTGTAACTCTGGTTTGTGTGTGTGTGTTTTGACCATTTTGACTTTAAAGCTTTATACTAGAGAACTGAGAGATTTACATAGCATTATTACAGCCCTGGAGTGTTCTGAGTTTGATTACAAATTTACCTCTACTGATATGTTTTATATGTTCACATGTTTTCATGATAGTAATCATCATCCTTTTATTTCCAGTTGCAGAACCCCCTTAAGCATTTCTTGTAAGGTCAGTCAAGTGGTGATGAATTCTTTCAGCTTTTGTTTGTCTGCTTTTCTTCATTTGTAATTAATAGCTTTGCTGTAGATAGTATTAAACATAGTCATTTTTTTTCTTTCAGCACTTTAAGTATACCATCCCATTTTCTCCTGGCCTGCAAGTTTTCTGGTGAGAAATATGCTGATAGTCTAATGGAGATTCCCTTACATGCAACTTGGTGCTTTTCTCTTGCAACTTTTAGGATTCTATCTTTGACTATTTTTGGTTTTGAGACAGGATCTTGCTCTGTCACCAAGGCTGAAGTGCAGTGGCACAATCACGGCTCACTGCAGCCTTGACCTCCCTTTGACTTTTGACAGTTTGATTATAATGTGTCCCAAAGGGAATCTTTTTGGATCTGGTTTGAGACTTTTGATCTCTCTGGATCTGGATGCCTTTGTCTCTCTCAAGACAAGAATTTTTTAGCTATTATTTTGTTAAACAGGTTTTCTGTGCCTGTCTCTATCTCTTTGCCCACTGGTAATACTATAATGCAAATATTTGTTTACTCAATGTTATTTCATAGGCCTGGTAGGTTTTTTACTGTTTAAAATTCTTATTTCTTTTTTTTTCCTTCTAACTGGGTTATTTCAGAAGACCTATCTTAAAGTTTGAAAATTTTTTCTTAAGTTTGATTTAGTTGGTTGTGGAAGCTCTCAGTTGTATTTTTTATTTCATTCATTGAAACTTTCACCTCCAAGATTTCTGTTTGGTGCCTTTTTATGATATTTATCTCTTTGCTAAATTATTCATTCATACAATAAATAGTACTTTATGATTTTATTGTTTGTATTCTTTTGTATCTCATTGAGTTTCCTTAAGATAATTATTATGAAGATTTTAAGGCAATTTGTAAATATACTTTTCTTCGAGGTCTGTTACTAGAGACTTACTATGTTTCTTTGGGGATGTTACATTTCTTTCCTTTTTCATGTTTCTTGTCTTCCTACATTGATAGCTGCACATCTAATAGAACAGTAGCTTTTTCCAATTTTATGGAATAACTTTCATAGAGATACAGTTATTCTGTACATCTACAGGGTCCTAAGGGTATTGGTTGGATATGGTACATTGGCTTTGGAACTAGGTGGACTCAATAGCATGGGCCCCATGCAGTTTCTTCAGCTGTAATTTTTGTTGGTGATGTCTGTGATTACCTCAGTGAACTAACCTCTGAAAGCTTGTGACTTCAGAGGTATAATTTTTCTGAAGGTGGGGGTGCCTAGCTGGTTTTCAGGCTGGGCACATTCAGGAGTGATAGGATGGCAGGGTATGTGATGGGTTCTCTGGGGCAGCAGGGCCACTTCTGAGCTGGCTTTTGGGCCAGGCATGCACACATCACCAGACTACTGTGTGGCAATGTCTCCAGGGAGATGAGTCTGCCACCAGACTCACTATTGGGCCCACAAGCTGTGTGGTAGTCTCTACATCAGACAGAGCTGATGAAAAAGTGGTTGTTGGTCTAGGTGCAGGTGCACACAGTGTAGCGAGCAGATTGCTTATGTGGTGGTAGCTCTAGGAGACAGGGCAGTCGCTGCTCTGTTAGGCTTGTTATGGGTATGCATTGGCACAGTGGGCTGACTGGCTGTTCTGCAGCTGCCTTGCTCTGCAGATCCACCTGTTCTTTGGGGATGGGGGTGCAGGCTTAGTGAAGCCAGGCTCGTGGTGCTACAGGCACTCATATGAACACGGTAGAATAACAGTGGAGCTTCAAGAATAGAGGCAGTGGCTCCTGGCCCCCAGGGCAGGACACACTCTAGCGGTGGGTCCAGTTTCAAGATGGCACCTGGTTGTTGCAGCTTAGGTCATAGGAGTGGTGGGTACACAACCTAGGCTCTTACTCTGGAGCAATGCTGCTGCATGAACTTTCAGCAACTTTACAAACTGTATTTAGGGTCTGTAATGACTGAGGGACTCTCCTGTAGCAAGGATTTCTGGCATCTCTGGCAGCTATTGAGACCACTGGGAGTCTCCAGCTTACCTCTTCCTAGTAGAATAACTTCCCCTGACTCAAAGCTGATTGCAGCAGGGGAAACAGTGCAGCAGAGGCAGGGTGTGTTGCTTCCTTCTCTATGGTGCTATCCTAGGCTTCTGTACTCCACAGGGATTTCACTGCTCCCTGGTGCTCTCCAGCATACTTTCTCAATCACTCCACTTGAGGTATAGTTGTTTATTCATTGTTTTGGTCCCTTTTTGTTGTGGGGGACCAGCACCTGGCAATACTAGTCAGCTATCTTGCTCCTCATTATTCTATATCAAACCTTATTTGAAACATAAACAGAATGAAGAGAAAGAAAGAAATATATATTGCTATATGGATTGTCCATACTTTATGCATGTGGAATAAGTTTGTTTTGTTTCCCTATTGAAGTGGTACTCAAATTTTGCTGCTCATTTGAATTACCTAAAGAGCATTAAAAGACATTGGCTTCTGGGCCCTACCTCCAGATTCTGATTTAGTAGATCTGGAGAGGAGCCTGGGCATGGGGATTTTTTCAAAATTTCCCAAGTGATCCTAATGTGCAGCAAATTTGCAAACTGCCTATGGGCTGCAAGTCAACTAGTGATCAGATAAAAATGTAAGACACATGGGCTGTGACTTGAGGTCTGTTGCTATGTGTATTCCATTTCTTCCTCCTGGAAGAGCTGTGCTATGGAAAATGACTGACACTTGTGCTGATTGTCTGAAATGGATTGAAATTTCCAATTAGCATGAACAGGTAGGGAGAAGGGTTGAACACAATAGTAATGTGTATCATTTACTTATTGCACTATGTGTTTAGCTAGATGCTGTTGCAATTGAGTTCAACTCTCCTCTTCATGCTAATAGTAATGCTTGTCCTAATACCCCTGTAAATTTCTAAGCCTATAGGTAGACAGCCTCACAAAGTATTTACCCCTCGCTCTCAAGCCCACTCCTATCTCTCAACACATACATATACATCAATGCACTTGAGAGCGAAATAAACATATTGGCCTTTAATTCTTCTTCTATTCAGTTTCCTTTTTATCAGGAGACCTCAGAGTTCAGTGCAAGGACAAATGTTTACCTTTTGGTGAGGAATGTAGACAATACCATCAAAAGATAAAAAGCCCTTAGGGAGAGGAAAACAGTATTTCAAAAAGGTTGATGCTCAAAGAAGGAAGTTTCAGTCATCTCAGCTTAGAGGTCAAATATCCAAAGTAAAAAAAGCAAAAAAAAAAAAAAAAGAAAGAAAGAAAAAAGAAAGCAAAGAAAAGAAAAGAAAAGAAAGAAAAGAAATCAAATCCAGCTTTTTCAATCTAACTGAAATCAGGCAGCTTTTTAAAAAGAAGAAAATAAAAAAATCTTAAACCTTGAATTGTCTTTCCTAATGCAAAGTATGCTTGCCCTGTCTTAGACTATCCCTTCTATTTCCTATATTACTCACAATGTTTAACTCTTGAAATAGCTACATGGCTGAAAACAGAAGCTAACCTCTTGCCCCAGTGTGAATTAAATCTTCTTTTTCTAAGACCAGCCTTAGATGTACATAATTATTTTCTCAGTTTGAAATAAGGTGCTGTGTTTTGCTTTTTCAATATACTTAATACCACTATAACAAACCTGTTATGATGCCACTTTGCTGATTTTCTTCATCCATATAATTTTGAAAAATAAAATAAATTCATAATATTCATGTGTGGTTTGCCCCTGGGGTGGATTGCTGTAATGCGAGGATATTGGAGCCTTTCCCTAAGTCATTAGAAAGCCTCCAGAAAGCAACCCCTGGTCTCCTTCAAAGGGGGAGGGAAGGAGAGAATCTTTAATCATAATAATCCTGAGTAAAAAAAAAATCTTGGAAATATAACATCTGCTTCTGTGCTTTGTTGTTTTGCAGGATAACAGTGATTGCTTTAGCAGCTTCTATTGCCATATGTGTACAATAAGTAAATGAACATAAAATTGAACAAACACATAAAAGAAGGATAAACCCACCCAGCTTAACAAATCCACTCTCTCACCTGCTGTGCCCTGAAACATAAAAAAAGAAATTATTTGGATCATGAGGATTAGTAAAATAACAGTCTCTGTTAACAACATTGACAGGCAGTATAAGGATAATTTGTCTGATGTGGGGGCTAACAGTCTTGCGTCTTAATTCTTAATACTGCTCTCTTTCACCACTATCTCCCTAATCAGGGAATAAAATTTACCTATACATTTGTCTTGGAAAAAAATCAAAAGTTAATAGTCCAAATAGACTTTTTCTTTCTGCTCAGTTGGAAATGAAACCCATGACTGGATTTTTCCTTATCATTCGCATAGTCAATGTGTAAAACATGATCATGAATTTAGGTGCACTAAGATCAGAAAATTTAAAACTGGTCCTCCCAAGCCATTAATAATTAACCAGTACTGTGTATAATACTAAAATCTTAGGGACCCTTTTAATATTTAAAAAGCTCTGCAAACATTAGTTAATTTATCCTCATCATTTTTCTCATGCATCATAATTTGTAATTACTAAAGGTCCTTAATATTTGTCAATAAATAAATCTTTTTAACTGTCACTGCTGCATCAAAGTCATACTGTTAATGAAAAAAGTATTATTTTGGATTTAGCAAAACAACAATGGGAGTAGATTATTTTTATATGCTTAAACATAGTGATAATTAAAAATCAAAAATAAATAAAAGATGTTTCATATATTGCTGGTCATTCTACATTGTAATTAATATCCTCATTTTTTTCCTAGCCTTTAGTTTCTCATGTGTTTCTACTCTAATGAGGTAGCTAAAAGAACAAACAATGAATCCAACAGATCCAGGTTCAACTTTATGGCTACCACTTACTAACTATGTGATCTTGGGAAAGCTACTTAGCCTACCAGGGCCTTAGTTTTCTACTTTACAAAATTAGGCACAAAATAATCACCAACCTCACATATATTTCATAAGGGTTAAATGAAAGTATGGATTTAAATTGCTTAATATAGGATCAGTCACTTAATAAGTGATCAAAAATATTACCTGGCACAATCATTGTATTTTTTCCAATGGTGTTATCTTCGTAATTATTTTGTTTCTTTTAATATTCATCTCCTTCAGTGTCACCCAAGTCTCTTCATTCAGTGAGTTACTCTTATCTTCTTATTTAAGAGAAAAAAAAACCTTCTATTTCTAATGATTCATCATTCTTTTTATAACTTTTCTCTCTTACCTCCTCCCAACCATTTTATATAATAGACAGGTTTGCCTTGAAGCTAATGAGGCTTAATCTTCAAAGATCCAAACTTTATAGGTACCTTATTAGATTCTAGGAGGAGCTCCAGAAATTAGTTCATGTAATCATATGCTTTGGGAAAAAAAATTTAAAGTGATCTATTTTAACTTTAATTAGATAAGATCACTGTCTTGTCTTTTCCAAATTCCTCTCCATCATGTTCATTTGGTATTGGGTCACACTAGAATGGCCATAGGCTTTTTGGGCATCTGGCTAAAGGAAAGTCTGAGTTGAGTCTATTATGTGATTGAACACTACCACGTATAATGAAGTATTTATTGTTCTATTATTGGAATAGCTTCCAGAAACACTCCTATTGCCCACACTACTGATTTAACTGGCACTAAGGGGTGGAGGCACAAGGACAAAGACAATTTTGCAACATAGCTATGTCCTACACTTCATACTTCTGAAAGCATGTGTGGTTGAAGACGAAAAAAAGAACTGAAATGTATGAAACCAGAAACTGTTCTGGAGAAAATTATTTCAATCATCAGACATAACGTGTAAGTAAAAGGTTCATTCTCATCAATGCTTAGTCAAAACAGACATTTTCTCCTGTCAATAATATACTTGATCAATAATGGAATGTGTGTGTGTGTGTGTGTGTGTGTGTAATGAGACTTGTATCAGAATTCCTATACTGCATTAACATGTAGTGGTGCTGAAATTACTAATGCATTTGCAACTGTACAGTATTTATGAAAAAGTAATCTATAGATGACTCAAATATAAAATCAACTAATAATAATTAGACATTATTGATAAATTATGAAGCTGAAACTTTTCTAAATTAATAATTTAAAGCAAATTCTAACCAGCCATGATAAAAGAAATCTATGTATATAAAATATACATATATATACAAATGTATAAAATATACAAATGTATAAAATAAATATACATTTATTCCTTACATGCCTATAGAAATATTATAAAGCAATTGTTACATAAAAATTTCTACTAAAAAAGTGGAAAAAATTTTTCAGAGATATGCCAAGTTGTAGTTAAATTTTTAATTTTTCTCCCGATTTTGTGATATCTGTGATATTTGGCAGCATTTTAGAATTTTAAATTTGATGAGCTTCAGTTTCAGTTAGGATGAAATATTTTGACCACTGAGAAAGCAAAAAACAAATAAAATGACTAACACTCAATCAAAAAGTTCTAAACATACCAAGAGTGAGAATTATATGACTAAAATTAAAAGAGAAGAATAGACAATAGAAAGAGATTTGAACATGACATTTGTGTTATCAATCAAAGACTTTTAAATAATTTGGATTAATATGGTCAAGGAAATCAAGACAGAAAATTAATGAAAAAATAAAGAATTTTACCAAAGAATTGAAATGTATAAAAAACAACCAAATGGGCATCTAAAACTAAAAGTACAACTAAACTTAAGAATTTTAAGTTCTCCTTGAAGAGGTCCTTCACATACCTTGTAAGTTGGATTCCTAGGTATTTTATTCCCTTTGAAGCAATTGTGAATGGGAGTTCACTCATGATTTGGCTCTCTGTTTGTCTGTTGTTGGTGTATAGGAATGCTTGTGATTTTTGCACATTGATTTTGTATCCTGAGACTTTGCTGAAGTTGCTTATCAGCTTAAGGAGATTTTGGGCTGAGACAATGGGGTTTTCTAGATATACAATCATGTCATCTGCAAACAGGGACAATTTGACTTCCTCTTTTCCTAATTGAATACCCTTTATTTCCTTCTCCTGCCTAATTGCCCTGGCCAGAACTTCCAACACTATGTTGAATAGGAGTGGTGAGAGAGGGCATCCCTGTCTTGTGCCAGTTTTCAAAGGGAATGCTTCCAGTTTTTGCCCATTCAGTATGATATTGGCTGTGGGTTTGTCATAGATAGCTCTTATTATTTTGAAATATGTCCCATCAATACCTCATTTATTGAGAGTTTTTAGCATGAAAGGTGGTTGAATTTTGTCAAAGGCTTTTTCTGCATCTATTGAGATAATCATGTGGTTTTTGTCTTTGGCTCTGTTTATATGCTGGATTACATTTATTGATTTGCGTATATTGAACCAGCCTTGCATCCCAGGGATGAAGCCCACTTGATCATGGTGGATAAGCTTTTTGATGTGCTGCTGGATTCAGTTTGCCAGTACTTTATTGAGGATTTTTGCATCAATGTTCATCAAGGATATTGGTCTAAAATTCTCTTTTTCGGTTGTGTCTCTGCCCGGCTTTGGTATCAGAATGATGCTGGCCTCATAAAATGAGTTAGGGAGGATTCCCTCTTTTTCTATTGATTGGAATAGTTTCAGAAGGGATGGTACCAGTTCCTCCTTGTACCTCTGGTAGAATTCGGCTGTGAATCCATCTGGTCCTGGACTCTTTTTGGTTGGTAAGCTATCGATTATTGCCACAATTTCAGATCCTGTTATTGGTCTATTCAGAGATTCAACTTCTTCCTGGTTTAGTCTTGGGAGAGTGTATGTGTCAAGGAATTTATCCATTTCTTCTAGATTTTCTAGTTTATTTGCATAGAGGTGTTTGTAGTATTCTCCGATGGTAGTTTGTATTTCTGTGGGATCGGTGGTGATATCCCCTTTATCATTTTTTATTGCATCTATTTGATTCTTCTCTCTTTTTTTCTTTATTAGTCTTGCTAGCGGTCTATCAATTTTGTTGATCCTTTCAAAAAACCAGCTCCTGGATTCATTAATTTTTGAAGGGTTTTTTGTGTCTCTATTTCCTTCAGTTCTGCTCTGATTTTAGTTATTTCTTGCCTTCTGCTAGCTTTTGAATGTGTTTGCTCTTGCCTTTCTAGTTCTTTTAATTGTGATGTTAGGGTGTCAATTTTGGATCTTTCCTGCTTTCTCTTGTGGGCATTTAGTGCTACAAATTTCCCTCTACACACTGCTTTGAATGCGTCCCAGAGATTCTGGTATGTTGTGTCTTTGTTCTCGTTGGTTTCAAAGAACATCTTTATCTCTGCCTTCATTTCGTTATGTACCCAGTAGTCATTCAGGAGCAGGTTGTTCAGTTTCCATGTAGTTGAGCAGTTCTGAGTGAGATTCTTAATCCTGAGTTCTAGTTTGATTGCACTGTGGTCTGAGAGATAGTTTGTTATAATCTCTGTTCTTTTACATTTGCTGAGGAGAGCTTTACTTCCAAGTATGTGGTCAATTTTGGAATAGGTGTGGTGTGGTGCTGAAAAAAATGTATATTCTGTTGATTTGGGGTGGAGAGTTCTGTAGATGTCTATTAGGTCCGCTTGGTGCAGAGCTGAGTTCAATTCCTGGGTATCCTTGTTGACTTTCTGTCTGGTTGATCTGTCTAATGTTGACAGTGGGGTGTTAAAGTCTCCCAGTATTAATGTGTGGGAGTCTAAGTCTCTTTGTAGGTCACGCAGGACTTGCTTTATGAATCTGGGTGCTCCTGTATTGGGTGCATATATATTTAGGATAGTTAGCTCTTCTTGTTGAATTGATCCCTTTACCATTACGTAATGGCCTTCTTTGTCTCTTTTGATCTTTATTGGTTTAAAGTCTGTTTTATCAGAGACTAGGATTGCAACCCCTGCCTTTTTTCGTTTTCCATTTGCTTGGTAGATCTTCCTCCATCCTTTTATTTTGAGCCTATGTGTGTTTCTGCATGTGAGATGGGTTTCCTGAATACAGCATACTGATGGGTCTTGACTCTTTATCCAGTTTGCCAGTCTGTGTCTTTTAATTGGAGCATTTAGTCCATTTACATTTAAAGTTAATAGTATTATGTGTGAATTTGATCCTGTCATTATGATGTTAGCTGGTTATTTTGCTCGTTAGTTGATGCAGTTTCTTCCTAGTCTCAATGTTCTTTACATTTTGGCATGATTTTGCAGCGGCTGGTACTGGTTGTGCCTTTCCATGTTTAGCGCTTCCTTCAGGAGCTCTTTTAGGGCAGGCCTGGTGGTGACAAAACCTCTCAGCATTTGCTTGTCTGTAAAGTATTTTATTTCTCCTTCACTTATGAAGCTTAGTTTGGCTGGATATGAAATTCTGGGTTGAAAATTCTTTTCTTTAAGAATGTTGAATATTGGCCCCCACTCTCTTCTGGCTTGTAGGGTTTCTGCCGAGAGATCCGCTGTTAGTCTGATGGGCTTCCCTTTGAGGGTAACCCGACCTTTCTCTCTGGCTGCCCTTAACATTTTTTCCTTCATTTCAACTTTGGTGAATCTGACAATTATGTGTCTTGGAATTGCTCTTCTCGAGGAGTATCTCTGTGGCGTTCTCTGTATTTCCTGAATCTGAATGTTGGCCTGCCTTGCTAGATTGGGGAAATTCTCCTGGATAATATCCTGCAGAGTGTTTTCCAACTTGGTTCCATTCTCCCCATCACTTTCAGGCACACCAATCAGATGTAGATTTGGTCTTTTCACATAGTCCCATATTTCTTGGAGGCTTTGCTCCTTTCTTTTTATTCTTTTTTCTGTAAACTTCCCTTCTCGCTTCATTTCATTCATTTCATCTTCCATTGCTGATACCCTTTCTTCCAGTTGATCGCATCGGCTCCTGAGGCTTCTGCATTCATGTAGTTCTCGAGCCTTGGTTTTCAGCTCCATCAGCTCCTTTAAGCACTTCTCTGTATTGGTTATTCTAGTTACACATTCTTCTAAATTTTTTTCAAAGTTTTCAACTTCTTTGCCTTTGGTTTGAATGTCCTCCCGTAGCTCAGAGTAATTTGATCGTCTGAAGCCTTCTTCTCTCAGCTCGTCAAAGTCATTCTCCATCCAGCTTTGTTCTGTTGCTGGTGAGGAGCTGCGTTCCTTTGGAGGAGGAGAGGCACTCTGATTTTTAGAGTTTCCAGTTTTTCTGTTCTGTTTTTTCCCCATCTTTGTGGTTTTATCTACTTTTGGTCTCAAGGAAATAAAAGAGGATACAAACAAATGGAAGAAGATTCCATGCTCATGGGTAGGAAGAATCAATATCGTGAAAATGGCCATACTGCCCAAGGTAATTTACAGATTCAATGCCATACCCATCAAGCTACCAATGCCTTTCTTCACAGAATTGGAAAAAACTACTTTAAAGTTCATATGGAACCAAAAAAGAGCCTGCATCGCCAAGTCAATCCTAAGCCAAAAGAACAAAGCTGGAGGCATCACACTACCTGACTTCAAACTATACTACAAGACTATAGTAACCAAACCAGCATGGTACTGGTACCAAAACAGAGATATAGATCAATGGAACAGAACAGAGCCCTCAGAAATAACGCCGCAGATCTACAACTATCTGATGTTTGACAAACCTGAGAAAAACAAGCAATGGGGAAAGGATTCCCTATTTAATAAAGGGTGCTGGGAAAACTGGCTAGCCATATGTAGAAAGCTGAAACTGGATCCCTTCCTTACACCTTATACAAAAATCAATTCAAGATGGATTAAAGACTTAAATGTTAGACCTAAAACCATAAAAACCCTAGAAGAAAACCTAGGCATTACCATTCAGGACATAGGCATGGGCAAGGACTTCATGTCTAAAACACCAAAAGCAATGGCAACAAAAGACAAAATTGACAAATGGGATCTAATTAAACTAAAGAGCTTCTGCACAGCAAAAGAAACTACCATCAGAGTGAACGGGCAACCTGCAAAATGGGAGAAAATTTTCGCAACCTACTCATCTGACAAAGGGCTAATATCCAGAATCTACAATGAACCCAAACAAATTTACAAGAAAAAAACAAACAACCCCATCAAAAAGTGGGCGAAGGACATGAACAGACACTTCTCAAAAGAAGACATTTATGCAGCCAAAAAATACATGAAAAAATGCTCATCATCACTGGCCATCAGAGAAATGCAAATCAAAACCACAATGAGATACCATCTCACACCAGTTCGAATGGCGATCATTAAAAAGTCAGGAAACAACAGGTGCTGGAGAGGATGTGGAGAAATAGGAACACTGTTACACTGTTGATGGGACAGTAAACTAGTTCAACCATTGTGGAAGTCAGTGTGGCGATTCCTCAGGGATCTAGAACTAGAAATACCATTTGACCCAGCCATCCCATTACTGGGTATATACCCAAAGGACTATAAATCATGCTGCTATAAAGACACATGCACACGTATGTTTATTGCGGCATTATTCACAATAGCAAAGACTTGGAACCAACCCAAATGTCCAACAATGATAGACTGGATTAAGAAAATGTGGCACATATACACCATGGAATAGTATGCAGCCATAAAAAAGGATGAGTTCATGTCCTTTGTAGGGACATGGATTAAATTGGAAACCATCATTCTCAGTAAACTATCGCAAGAACAAAAAACCAAACACCGCATATTCTCACTCATAGGTGTGAATTGAACAATGAGATCACATGGACACAGGAAGGGGAACATCACACTCTGGAGACTGTTGTGGGGTAGGGGAAGGGGGGAGAGATAGCATTGGGAGATATACCTAATGCTAGATGACGAGTTAGTGGGTGCAGCACACCAGCATGGCACATGTATATGTATGTAAGTAACCTGCACAATGTGCACATGTACCCTAAAACTTAAAGTATAATAATAAAAAATATATATAAAAAAAAGAATTAATAGATTGATTTATTAGCAGAAAATGTGGTTAGAGAACCAGAAGGTCTCTCAGAGGACAAAGAGGAAAAATGCAAGTAGAAGTATAAATAGTCTTGTGGAATATGGGGAAATAGTTGAACAAAAGCATTTTTCGAGTTTGAAAATGGAAAAGAGAATGAAGCAGAAGATATATTTGAGGATAAAATTACCAAAAGTTTTCCAAAATTGATTAAAGCCTCTAATACACAGATTCAATAAGTTATGAAAACCCTGAGTAGAATAAGTAGAAAGAGAATTATATCTAGGCAATTGAAATAATCCCAAAAACCAAAGGGAAAATTTTGAAAACATCTAAGAGGGAGGCATGATGAGAGAGGAAGACACAGTGCCTTCAAATTAACAGAAAAAAAAATAACATTTGAGTTCTGTAGAGGCCATGGAGGCCATAGGAAAACACATTTCATATTAATATAATTTTTAAAGTGTCAAACTGGAATTTTGTACAAACAAAAAGTTTTTAAAATGGAATGAAGATAACTTCAGACCAAACTATTAAGAGAATTTATTATGAGCAATTCTTTATTGAAAGAAATATGCAAGGAGTTATTGCAAAAGAAAAAAAATCCCAGATAGAGTCATGATGTACAGGAAGAATGGGCAAATATGTGAGTAAGTGTCAATGGATTTTGACTATATAAACCAAAAGAAAAATGCCTCATAGATTTTAAAATATGTTTAGGCTAAAATGCCTCGAACAAAATAAAACCTCAGCAGAGGGACAAAGAAAGTTAAAATGTTAGAAATTTATAGATTTATATAGAAATGGTAAAAGAAAAATAAACTATAATAGCTCAAGTTTTCTTGTTATAATCGCTATAATAGTCATGTAAAGGAATGTATAAAAAATAAAAGATTAAAATTAAAAATGTGAAAGAAAGAACATAAAATTAAAAAATATTTTATTAATTCAAATGTGAACAAGACAAAAAAGTAAAAGAACCTCAAAACATTGGAGGATGGACAATAAATGTTAGATATTGATCCAAACATTTCAATAATAACAAAGCAATAAAAGAAATAAATACACTATATACAACACTAAGACAGTAATACTTGAATTACAAATAAATGCAAAAGAAGTTGCATTTGTTGCTTAGAAGTGACTCACTTTTATTATAAGGATCCACAATGATTATAAATAAAAGGATTAAAAATAATACACTATGCCAAAAAAATTGCAGGAAAAAAAGGGAATATAAAAACAACATTCAATGCTAATACTAAAGTTAACTTTCAAAAATATAATTACAGACATATGTCATAGTGATAAAAGTGAAAATATATCATGCCCTTGTCCATTTTGTGCTGCTGTAACAGAATACCTGAAACTGGGTAATTTATAATAAACAGAAATTTATTGACTCATGATTCTGGAGGGTAAGAAGTCCAAGATGAAGAGGCCAGCATTTGGTGACAGCCTTTTTGTTGCCCTATCCCATGGCAGAAGGCAGAAAACCAAGAAGGGGTGAAAGAAAGAGAGGGAGAGCAAAAAGGGGTGAACCCACATCCACGATAATATTAATCCATTTATGAGGATGGAGCCCTAATGATCTAAACACCATTTCTTAAAGGTCCCACTTCCCAATGCCTTCACAATAGCAATTAAATTTCAACATGAGTTTTGGAGAAGACAAACATTCAAACCATAGCATACCAGGAGTATTAAAATTCTAAATCTTTAGGCACTCAGTAAATTAGATTCAACATATATAAAGCAAATATTTACAAAACTGAAACAAAAAAACAAGCAAATCAACAATCTTAATAGAATTTATTACATTTCTCTCAATAACTGATAGAACAGACAAAATATCAGTTAATATATGAAAGACTTTAAATTTAAAATGGATCTAATTACATATGTAAAACTGTGCAGACAATCCAGATACAACACACATTTTTTGCAAGTGCACGTAAACCATTACCAACTTTAAATTATGTCATTTCAGAACTTGTGTAAACATATTTTGATTGAAATCATTCACAGTATATAATTTGACCAGAGTAAATTTAGGATAAAAATTAACAATTCAAATATACTAGGAAATCCTCACATTCTTGGAAATTAAGTGATAAACATCTATAAAAACAAATAACAGAAAAACCACCTGAGTCAAAGATAAAATAACAACAGAAATAACAAAAAGTTTTAAACCAAATGATAGTAACGACAGAACCTATCACAATTTGTAAATTGAAGTAAGACCTACATTAAAATAGGACGTAGAGTCTTAAATGCACATGGAAAAAGATGATAAACTTAAAATCTGTGTTCTAATTTTCTAGCTAAAGCAGGCAGAAAAAGAACATTAAATCAAACCCAAAGAAAGCCATAAAAAGCCTATTAGAAAATTTGTCTTTTTTTTTTTTTTTTTTTGTCTGAGACGGAGTCTCGCACTGTCACCCAGGCTGGAGTGCAGTGGCGCGAACTCGGCTCCCTGCAAGCTCCGCCTCCTGGGTTCACGCCATTCTCCTTCTCAGCCTCCCGCGTAGCTGGTTCTACAGGCGCCCGCCACCACGCCCGGCTAATTTTTTGTATTTTTTAGTAGAGACGGGGTTTCACCGTGTTAGCCAGGATGGTCTCAATCTCCTGACCTCGTGATCCGCCTGCCTCGGCCTCCCAAAGTGCTGGGATTACAGGCGTGAGCCACCGCGCCTGGCCCAGGTTTTTAATCTATGAAAATCTATGAAACAATGATTTTCAGACGCTGACCAACAGGCTGCACGATACTCTCATCTCAGAGGCGAGAGAAATAAACCAAGAGAGCTCTATGACTGCACTAGTTTACTTCTTGGGGTCGGTTTCCAAACTGCTGTGCAGGAAGAGGAAATACAAACAAAGCCTGAGAGAATTGTGGACTTGAAGAGATAGAGATCTTATCTCAGGGAAGCCAAAGGAGCTGGAATTTGTGGGCTCAACTACTGGAAAGGAGGGTTCTGAACTGACAAAGGGCTCTAAAGATGTGTAGTAAGGATGTCTTGAGTGTTTAACTGAAGATTTACCTGCACATGTGTGAGATGAAACTACCGAAGGTAGAAAAAGAATCATTTTGAGTAAGCAGAACAATCCCTACACATCACACAGAGGTAGGGACGGTTGGTGTATACCCAACCAGACTAGAAAAACCTTGTAACATACAGAGTATCAAATAGAACCCACAAAAGAAATGATGTGGCCATATACTAAAGAGTGTTCTATGATCCACTCTAAAAAGTTTAAAAGCACGCCTTGAATGATTGAACTTTAATTGCATTCCTTTAAAAGATGTTGGATAGTCTATCTTTTAAAGGAATATAATCAAAGCCAGCAACCAACAACATAACATTTTCATTGTCCAATCTAAAATTTTTTAAAATCCTGGCTTGCAAAACAAACTGAAAAACAATAACAACAAAAACGAAATAATAACTAAAGATATAGAAATAGAAAATATCCCAAATAGAAGAAAAAAAACAAGCCTTTAGGTGATGAAAATTTTCTATACATTGTAAGAGATATGACTATAATGCCAAAAACAATAAATATGGAACATTTATTCTATTAATACAAAAAAAGTCAGTAAAGGAGGAACAGAGTGACAAAAACAGGTGAGACAAGTCAAAACAAATAGGAAAAGGTCATACCTAAGTACAACTATACCAACAATTGTTGATATGCTGCTCAAATTTGCTTTAGTTCCATCCATGAGGGCCTCCCTAGAGACATCCCTTGTGACAGTAAAACTGGCTGTGTTTCCTTGAGAAGCTTGATAGCGCACCAGCCTGTGTCACCTTTCTTTCCTTCCTGCATCACTTGTCACTTCACTTTTTCCTAACCTGTGTTGTCCTAGATTTGTAAATTCCATGCAAGCTCTGCCTCAAGCTGGGAGAAGTGAAAGACAGCATGAATGAGCAGGAACAGCAGCTGTCATTACTAAGTACTTACTCTGTACCACACACTGGTTCATCTATGGGGTATAGGGTGAAAAAGATAGTTACTTACCTTGAGGTAAGTCTAATGAGACATACATAGATATAAAACATCACAAAACCGTCTAACTACTAGGCTCTTGTCTGTAATCCCAGCACTTTGAGAGGCCAAGGTAGGCAGATCACTTGAGGGCTGGAGTTCGAGACCAGCCTGGCCAACATGGCGAAATCCCATCTCTACTTAAAATCCAACAATTAGCCAGGTGTGGTGGTGTGCACCTGCAGTCCCAGCTACTCACAAGGCTGGGGCAGGAGAATCACTGGAACCTGGGAGGCAGTGGTTGCAGTGAGCCTGGGTGACACAGCGAGGCTCCATCTCAAAAAACAAACAAAACTGCCTAACTACTGAATATGACTAGAACCTCCAAACCCATCAGCACTTATTTACAAAAGATCAGAATTGTCACTACTTGTGACGTGCAGGTACATCATGAAATTTTTACTTTGTATCCTTCATGTGTGTACTGATTATTTTTCTATACCCAGCTTTGAACAGCCAGAAATACATTATTGAGAATTACTATTGGAGAGGCTTCCCAGCTGGGAAGCTATTATCTCATTAATATTCCAAGCCAAGACATTGGTCAGAGATGGGTGTGTAAACATCAGATTTTACGGCAATTTTTGAATAGGGGAGCAAGGAGACTTCAGTGCCTTGTGCAATAGTTCACTTCTTTATAAAACCTTTGCTTTGGGTGAGCTACATTAGACCAGGCAGTAGCTTTGCTCTCTGTGGTCACTGACCCACAATATTTTAGTAATTTATCTGTAAAATGCTTTGGTATATGCAGAATGGAAAGTATTTTATTTTACATCCTGACTCTCATATCCTGGATTTCTCCAAGCACTTTGTAAAGTAATTAATTTAATTAAATTACTGGTTGCACAGTGACTTTGGAAGCAAGTGGAAAGTGCCACATACACTTAGTAGTTTTCATAAAGGTCAGGTTTATTCTTGGGAAGAAAATATTAGATCCATGCAATTCATAAATATTTGTTGAAATCACACTATGTTTCAGGTACTGTTCTAAGCACTGGCATCTTATAAATGAGAAATGCAATTTAAAAATAAATGAATAAAGGGAAAAATGGGATGAGGCAGAAAACAATTTTCATTGGGTGTTCCAGAAAGAATTCTATGTGGATGTGGCATTTGAACTGAGACCTGAATGAGGCAGAAGAGACTACCAATGAATACCTTGGTAAAGTGTATTCTAGGCAGAAGCTACTACTGTGGTGTTTCCTAAACTAGCTTCATAGTTCACTGCCGCATATACACCTCTCAGAAGGAAGCAAAGTTTAACTTTAAATCAAGGGCCCCAAGAGGAAGAAGGACTTACTGACCTATAGCTGTCAGGCATCGTAAGCTCTACCTCTGATTAATAAAACCACTCGCTGGCTTTAATTCCATTTCATGTCATTCAGATTATGAGCAAAAGTACTAACAATAAGGAGGGAAATTTGGAACATGGTGAGGTTCAGGTGTCTGAAATACCCAGGTAATGGAATCCAATAAATAGCTAGTAAATTGGATCTCCAATATGCCTATACAATGGCAGAGTAAGCTCAATTTAATGTCACTCTCCTACTCTTAATATATGGAAATGTGAAGTGAATTTTGAAAAATGTAAAAACACATAGCTGAAACTGAAAAGAAGAAAGGCATATCTCCACTTTTTGAAAATTATGAGAAAAATAAAATCCAGAGACATGAGAGCAGGTGGATGCTCACAGGGTCTGGTCCTAAATCCAGGCAATATGCAGATATGAGCTGGAGCTATAACTCTAACATCATTTGGAGGCCAGAAGTCTAGACTCAAGTTGGAAGAATATCGATGAGCTGATACAGAGGTCCTGTGTGAAGTCCATAAGGGGCTGTTCAGTCCATAAAAGGGCCCAGAGAAGTAGCAAAGAAGATTGACATCTGTCTATTTTTCAGATAGAGAAAACTTCAATAGCTCTAAAATAATAGTGCTGTCTTTTTCAGAGTTGTGATAACCAGGTTGCCATTGTACGTTCTGTATGATAGAGAAACTGTAAGGGGATTAATTAAAAAAAAAAAAACCTTTTGCAGGGTGGATATTGGAATAAATCCTAGGAACCCATCCGAAACAAAATTGAGACCACTTTAAAGGGAAATGTTTATAAATCAGAGTAGACAGTATCTCAACCAGGAAGAAATAATAATTCTCAGGAAGTGACTTTAGTTATTTAAATATTCTATGCATTTTCATAGCCATGCCATTGCGAAGAATTCTTAAAACATATACAAACAATTCATTTACAGCTTATATGTCCCACCGTTCAGAGCAAAATTCACTTGAGAATTGAACCTATGAGAATTGGAAGGCATTGTGTAGAGAGAAGGTTTTTGCTATTAAAAACTTGGACATAAGAAAGATAATATCAATTGTTAATTATCATGTATTTTCTTTAAATCTTTTAGAACACAATAATAGAGAAAAATCCATGTATAAATGAAGATTTGAATAAAGATTTATAAGTCTGTTATCTATAAAGACTTTATAAGTCTATGTTTTAAATAAAATCCCTGGGAGGCACAAAAAAGTTGTCTGGTGACAGGTTGAATAGGCTTGAAAGAATTTCATTTGTTTAATATTCTTACTCAGCCATCAAAATCTTTCCAGAGCATCCTGAGTTTCACAGAATGACTCAACTATGAGATGGATATTTTACAAAAAGCTCTGCTCCTCTTTTTAGCCTGCTCTTCGTGTTTGCATTTAAAAACAATCTGGGTGGTACATGATGCTATTACATACTCCCTCATTTATGCATTAATCCATCCAAACAATATCGGAATTGAGATACTTCAGTTATACTCAAATGATATTTAGATGAATAAATGTCCTTATTGTCATAGCAAGTACTGAGAAAAATCATGAAAATGGAAGATTCTAGCTACACGGAAGCATGTAATTGTGTTGAAGATATAAGATATGCTTATGGAATCACAATTTGTGATATGGGACAATCTCTAAGTTCAAAAATGAGATTTTGTAGACACAGCTTGAGGACAAGGAAGGGACAGTTCATTATGGGCTGAGTATATCAACGAATGTATATTTGAGTTGCAATTTGAGATTGACCTTAAAAAAAGAAGACTTAATTTGATCTTTAAATAGAGGACCATGGTTATAGCATGTGCACAGCTAGTATGGCCAATATGTGTGTTCCTTATTAGTGACATTATTCAAAGATAAACCAAATGTAATTTTGCATTCATGGATCCATCTCTGTATCCAAATAAGATGGCAAATCTACCTCAGTAGCACTAATGAATAATGCAGTCTATAGTGAAGAGATTGCCAGGGAAAGGGGAAGGGTGAGACTCATGTCCTACATCACAAGACATAACTTAGTAAATTATTTGTTTATCTTTCTCCCCTCCACAAAGATCCTCTCCATCTCCCTGCACATGTCTCTACTCCGAACTCCTGCTACACACTCCTCCAGCCACCTTTCAAGATCTTTCTGGATCTCTTCATTTTAGTTTTATTACACCACAGTGAAAACATCTCTCAGCCTCTCCAGTTTGCATCACCACCAGTTACTCCACAAAGACAAACAAAGAACACTTCTCAGGATCTACTCTCCTTTGAAGGGGAGAGGCCATGAGAAGTGACTATCAATAATATAAGCAGAGAGTAGTGACTTGAAATACTGTGCTATTTTTCCTGGTAGATATTAAAGCATGAATCCAGGGAACTTTGGGAAACTGGGAAGACCAGGAGCATTCGTCAATATTTATTGTTACTTCCAGAATAAAACACAACAAGATGGCAAGCTCTGACAGGTTAACTTTTTCAGAAGTTGCTGTCACATACCTTGGGACAGATCACTTGACTACTGGGGTGTTTGATAACCACACCTGTTTCTTCTTTACTTTTTTCTTTCTTTGCAGGCACATATATGGCACCAGTCTTTCAAATCATAAGAAACTTCCCATAAGTCCCTCGCCAGGCAAGGTTAAGCTATAACAACCCGAATAGATTTTTGAATAAGCTGGCTGGTTGAAAGCACAGGAAAAGAGCTGGGTTTTTCTCTTTTGACAGGCATATAATGGGTCATGGGAAAGTGGTTTAAAAAGTCAGTCTCCATGTGAGGCCAAGGTTAAGATAGAGACTCTAGAGGCCAGAAGAGCAAAGTAACTACAGCAATTCACATGCTTCCAAGAGCAGCCCTTTATATCTGAGGGATTGATTTTTCCCACTATTTTTCCAGTAACCCAACTTGTGTCTTTATTAAGTGACCCAAGAGAATACAGTGTGACAGAGAAGGCTTTTTCTTAGCCCAGAATCAGGTATTCTCAGTTTACTGTCCACTCAAATTAAAAAGAGAGTTTTATAGGAGGAATTGAATGTAATGGAGTCAACTTTTTATTTCAACCCTTTACCTGAATGTTTTTATGCTTGTTTTCAACTTTCCACTGACATGTCTACATTAATATATTTTAAAGAGTAATTTGTTAAAAGACATTTTTTCACTATATGCATTTACTATGATTTGGCAGAGTCAAATTACTTAGCCAAATTTGTTTCTATGTTGCCAAAGATTATATTCTGAATTAAATGAAAATTGGTGTTTCTTTGCTCCAATGCTGACTCAATTGGAAGGCAGAACAAGGAAGGATACTGTATTAGTCCATTTTCACACTGCTAATAAAGACACACTAGAGACTGGATAATTTATAAAGAAAAAGAGGTTTAATGGGCTTACAGTTCCACATTTCTAGGGAGGCCTCACAGTCACGGCAGGAGGCAAAATCCACATCTTACATGGTAGCAGGCAACAGAGAGAATGAGAGCCAAGCAAAAGGGATTTCCCCTTAAAAAACCATCAGATTTTGTGAGACTTATTCACTACCACGAGAACAGTATGGGGGAAACTGCCCCCATGATTCAGTTCTCTCCCACCAGGTCCCTCCCACAACATGTGGGAATTATGGGAGCTACAATTCAAGATGAGATTTGAGTGGGGACACAGCCAAACCATATCAGACACCTACCCATTCAGAGAAGGAAATTCAGCTTCTGTCACTGTCCCAGGTCCTTTAACTAAAAATAATGTAAATTACCATTGGTTCCCTAAAAATTTGCAGACTTTAGAAACAGGTTTGAAACTTTCAGTGTCATGCAAATACTCTGATGTAAGAGTTGGAAACTAGATATTCCCTGTTTTAAATCTACCCAAATGCTTTTACTTCTTTTTTTTTTTTTTGTCCTCCATATTACTCTATATTTATTATTTTCCCTCGACATGGCCTGCAATTTTATCTTTTTTTATGTCTTGCTTTTCTATTAGCCTAATTTTTCCCCCTTTCTCATTTCAGTTTACTAATATCCATTACTCCGCATAATTTTTATTACCTTTTTCTTTCTTATTCTGAGATATATGCAAAAATAATGCTTTAGGAAATATTATCACTTTACCCAGAGTCTGTATCTATTTTTTCTAACCTTTAGATGCATTTTGGGAGAATCAGAATATCACCTGCACAAATCACAATTCTTTGGTTAAAGCTAAGAAAAATATACTTTTACTAGCTTAAAAGAGAAAGGAATTTATTGAAAGGATATGGGAATCTCCTTTAACCAAGGATGGTATTGAGACAGCAGAGCCTGAGGCACAGATGGTTCCCAGGGAGGCAGGAGGAAACTAGGAAGGGTTTAATCTTTCTCAATGTCTCTTACAATTGCAATTGCTGCCTCTTTCTGCTCTTTCACTTGCCTGCACTACTATTTTTTTTCTCTCTCTCTCTCTGTCTCTCTCTCTTTCTACCCACCCTCCCCACCCTACTTATCTCTTTCTTCTCTCACTTTCTTATCTTTGCTTCTCCCTGCATACCTCTTTATTCTTCTTTTGAAGAATGATTTTTGCAAAACTACAATGGTTTTGCAATCCAGAAGGTGTAAAATGATCTACAGATAACTCTGCAGTTTTTTGTGTCTGTGACAATGTTCCAGTTCCAAGTTCTTTGGAAAGGAAGTCTATTATCAAATTTGGCTCAGTGGACATCCCTGATTTAAACAAACAGGCCTAGGGATAAGGGTCACATGGTATAAACACAACCCATTCACTTTAACTATATAGATAAAGATAGAAGACAAACATATTTTAGTATTATTAACTACCCCCAAAACTTAGTAGTATAAAACATCAACTATTAATTGTGCTCATGACCCTGTGGGTGATAAACTAGGAGCATTGCACAGTGAAGGATTCACCTCTACTCATAAAAGATGGAGACATTTAAAATAATTACACTGTGATAGGTTTGGCAGGGCCCTTCTTTTTGTGCCTATACTTTGGCTAAGGTTTTTCCATTGGATTTATGCAGTCACGGACCCCCATTCTTCACCAGATTTTTGTTAGGTTTGGTTTTGTCCACACTTTCTTTCAGCACTTTATTTGGCTTTTATAGCCTTTTGTATTTACTTTATTCTCCATTATCATTGTGAAACAACTTTGTTTTCCTGTTCAGATGTTGAAAAGTGGACAATAATACTTCCTGCGCTTTACATGTTACAGGTCAGTTTTAGATGGCAGGGTCAGATACCCCCAACTATTTCCAATAACATAGTCTGAGACATAATTTGATATAGGATGAACAATATGTTTTGTGTTGAAGTGTGTAGGGCTTATTATACCTGATCTAGTTCCAAACTGAAAAGATTTTAAGATCTTTATCTTTGGATAGTTTTTCTGTGCTGTCCCTTGGTGTCAGACTGTTAATGTGCAGTCTGGCACCTGCAAATAATGTGGCTTTGGAGCCAATCATGTTTACTATGCTGCTTTATCCAGGGAGAATCTTAAAGTCAAAATAGTGGTACAACCTGAGTGACTATTCTTTCTTCCAATTTCACCACCCTAGTTTTTTCTTCCTGGTTTATCTGCATTCCCCCTGGCCCGGTTTATATTAAATATTTCTGCAATATATTGGATCAGGCATATTCCTGTAAGCTATCACAATGTTGTATGAAACAAGGATATAAATGCATGTAAAATATATAACATTATATATATATATAGTTTGTTTAAGTGCAGTATTTTATGTTTTCTCTGCTGAAGTCATTGCTCCTTTTGCCAATAAGGATTTGAATGAATATACCAAAAAGGCAAAATCCTCAATTCTGAAAATTTAGTATAAGTCAGGTATATAATTTGTAAATGAGTACAATAAAGTCTTAGAAGTGAGGAACTGTCTTTTAAATTTAATTGCTATTGTAAACAGCAGAGTAGCATATACAAATAAGTACCTAATGAAAATTTATGTTCTAATTTGGAATTCCTGTTTTTTCCCTTCTCATCTTGGGATAATAGGCAATTCCATTACTTTCTATTTAATGCTTCCACTTCATAACATGAGATATTTTCTGTGAACAAAAAGGGGAGGAAAATAATTATTATTCTCTTTTTGATGGGGAGAAGGGATGGTAGAATATAAAAGGTCAAACACCCATGAGGAGCTCATAATTTTCTATATATTTCATGGAGTACTTTTTCTTTCAAAAACTGATTTTAAATTCCTGAAAGGATGCTGTGATATGTTATTATGTCCATTTTACAGACTGAAGTAAGTGAATTTCAAGAAGGTATGAAACTTGCCCAGGGTTATCCAGTTAATAAGTGGCAGAGGTGGGAATTAAATCCAGATATATCTATTTCCAAAGCTTTTGCTCTCCTCTCTTCATCCACTTTTCACATCCAACAATTTCCTGCTTACGAATATGACAGGCTTCCCAAGAGCCAGTCAACAATACTTTTTAATCAGCTCAAAAAATTACTGTTGATTCTCTAAAGACATATTTCTTTTCCATTCAGTGACTGTAGTTGTTCAAATACTATTCCCAGACCCTGGTAATCATATGGATGGAGACCAAGAAGAAACAAAACTAGAGATGCCTCTAACAATCAGTAAAGACTAGGCTCATTGGTGCCACCAAATGTCTTTCCCTCTAGACTAAATTAATCCTATTAATAAGATTCTAACACTTCATAGTATTGCCCTTCCCTGATGGCTTCTTCCTCTGCTCATCATTTTCTTTTCTTTTATCTTTCCCCATATTATTATTATTATTTGACAAGTTTTAATGAATTAAACCCAGTGACTAGAATTCAATGTACTAGTCACAAAAGTGGAGGCTCCTAGATCCCAGCAAAGGGAGAAAATAGAGAAATGTTATAAAACATAAATATATAAATATATATACATACCTAAAATGTACATCCTATATGTGGCATTTCTTCAAACTTTATGCAGTATCTGCATATTTATTGTATATTAGAAGCAATAATAGGAATAAGCATAGCACTGTTTATAAGATACAGAAAATATACCCAAATATGGAAATCTTTAGCAATGACAATAAGGAAGAAAGACTACAACACAAAATTGAGACGTTAATTTTTTTTTCTAGCTGTGATGCCAAATATTGAATTTTCAACTTAAGACAAGAATGCCATAAGAAGATATATTAGTTTGCTAGGGCTGCCATAACTAACTACCACAGGATGGGTGACAAACAACAGATATTTATTTTCTCACAGTTCTGGAGGCTGGAAGTCTGAGGTAAGGGGTCAACAGGGTTGATTTCTTCTGAGGCCTCTCTTGTTGGCTTATAGATCGCCATCTTCTCCCGCTGGTTTCACATGGGTTTTCTTTTGTGTATGTCTGCATCCTAATCTTTTCCTTGTATAAGGACACCAATCACATGGGTTAGGCTCCACCATGTGACCTCATTTTACTGTAGTCACCTTTTTAAAGGCCCTATTTCAACTTCTGTAACATAAAAAATGAAAGTAAAAAATAAAGGCTCTATCTCCAAATACAGCCACATTCTGATGTCTTGGGGATTAGGACTTCAACATGTAAATTTGAGGGTCGGGGGACAATTTAGCCCATTACAGAAGATAGGGTATAATTTAAGGAGATAAGTTACTACTTATTTAAGTGAGTTGCTTAAGGATATGAATTTATGCAAGAAGAACAATAACAACAAGAATTTCCATAACACTGTATATTACACAAATAATTACACTAATGATCACAACATCCTGTGATGTAGGCATTAAATGAGGATAAGTGAGATTAAACAATTTATCCAGAGTCATGTGGTTAACATTTGGCCAAATCCAGAACTCAAAACATGTATTTTCCCAGTTACAAGGTCATTCCACAACTTGCCACAAAGAAACAATAATCACTTTCCAAGAGGCCCTCCAACTATTCTGTTACATATTCATTTCAATTTTTACTGAGATTAATAAATCAGCATTTTTGCTTAGTTTCAGAAGTTACATGGTGATAGAATGGAATTGGATATTGTTAGTAAACTTCCCACATGGGAAAATGGAGTCCAGAAACTTCAGTGATGTTTCCATATAGAAGACTAATAACAGAACAAGAAGTATTTTGCCATCCTTTTGGTTCATTTTTCTCTCCAAAAACGCTACAAGAATCCACTTTACAAAGTCCTTGTGTTTTCCAAATTTTCACCAATGGGCTCTGCAGGGTCATCTATGATAATCTAATTAGTTTCACATTTTAATTCACTTTAAAACCAGAAATTCCCACTGTTCTTTGTAAGGAAATCAAGTGAAGATCACAGCTGCTAATTTGGGGCAGTTTCTCTTCAGGACCCAGGCAAAACTTAATACACATAGTAATAATTATTGTTAATTATATCTTTGATAATGATTAATCAGACATCAAAAAGGGGCATACATTGGGATAAATGATGATCAGAAAAAAACATAGATCATAAATATTTAATGAATGCTCACCAACATAGGAGTTTAACTTTGGCTAAGCTAATTTCCCTTTTAGCCACTTTCCAACGCATCCCCACAGTTGAACCAGGAAAATCATCTGCCAACACAATTTTTATTTCTTAATTTTTTAAACCAAAAATCTACAATGACTCCCACATTTTCTCAACCAAATGTTGCTATAACAGAAAAGTAGCTACTACATCTATCTTGGATTAGACAGCCAACCGTACTTTACTAAGTTAATCATATTGTAAGCACTTTAAGGGCAAGACCTGCAGAGTCTTACTTTGTCTCTTCTACAAGATCAAGCCAAGGGATTCACACATAGTTATAGCTGGGAAAATATTTGTTCTAAGTTTATGTTTCTAGAATTTATCAAGTCTTTATCATCAAGACTTATCTCCACAATCTCCAAGTAGAAGGCACACTTTTAATTTTCATTTTGTAATCTCAACTAGGAATATAAAAAGAAGCATTGGAAGTAGCAGCACTCTGCTAGTGGCTGAAGCAGCAAGCACAGTTAAATAATCTGTGAAGATATTATCTCTTTTAAAAGATATGGGCTGTGCATTGTGGCTTATTCCTGTAATCCCAGCACTTTGGTAGGCTGAGGTGGGCAGATCACATGAGCCCAGGAGTTTGAGATTACCCTGGGCGACACAGCAAAACCCATCTCTCTAAAAAAAGATATATATATATATATATATGTATATGTATACGTATATATGTGTGTGTATATATACATGTATATATACATAGGTCCCTTAGAAAGTGATTATTGTTTCTTTGTGGCAAGTTGTGGAATGAGCTTAGAACTGGGAAAATATGTATATGTATATACATATATATATATATATATGCACACACACACACACATATACATACACACACACAAAGTAGCCAGGTGTGGTGGTGCACACCTGTATTTGGAGCTACTTGGGAGGCTGGGGTGCACCTGAGCCTAGAGAGGGCAAGGCTGCAGTAAGTGGTGATTGCACCACCACACTCCAGCCTCGACAATAGAGTGAAACCCTGTCTCCAAAAATAAATAAATAAATAAAAGATATGGACATAGGAGAAAGTCTTGGAATTTGAATCTCCATTTTTCAGAATAAAATTTCAAAAAAAAAAAACCCTAGAAACCCAGATATGTACTAATAATGAATTGCTTAAACAAACTATGTTATATTCATGCAATGAAAAAGTTGATATTAAAGAATGAGATACTCTTTTCTAACTGAATTATCAGTGCTTCAAAAACCATGGTTAATAATAGTTTTTTTGTTTTGTTCTGTTTTTTTGAGACGGGGGTGTCACCCTGTCACCCCAGCTGGATTGCAGTGGCATGATTACAGCTCACTGCAGCCTGACTTCATGGGATCAATTAATACTCCTACCTAGGTCTTCTAGTAGTTGGGACTACAGGTGCCTGCCACCACGCCTGAAAAATTATTGTATTTTTTGTAGAGACAGGTTTTCACCATGTTACCCAGGCTGGTCTTGAACTCCTGAGCTCAAGTGATCTGCCCACTTTGGCATCCCAAAGTATTGAGATTACAGATGTGAGCCACTACACCCAATAGTGTTTTATTCGATACTATATTAGGCATCTTCATTTTGTCCTGCACTTATTGCCAATGTTAGTAAAGTTTTATCAATATCTTGCTGATAATGGTCTGGATCTGTGTCCCCGCCCAAATTTCCTGTGGAAATGTAATACCTGATGCTAGAGGTGGGGCCTGGTGGGACGGTTTCTCATGAACGGTTCAGCACCATCCCTCTAGTTCTATTCTGGTGACAGAGTTCTCACGAGATCTTGTTGTTTTAAAGTGTGTAACACCTCCCCTTGCTCTGTCTTCCTCTTGCTCCAGTCATGTGAGACACTCGCTCCCCTTTGACCTCTGCCATGATTGTAAGTTACAGGAGGCCTCCCCAGAAGAGGAAGCCACTATGCTTCCTGCACAGCCTGCAGAGCTGTGAGCCAATTAGACTTCTTTTCTTTATAAATTACCCAGTCTCAGGTATTTATTTATAGCCATGTGAGAACAGACTAATATGTCTACCCCTTGTTTTCCTTTTTAGATATATAATTTCTTCATGTTGCAGAAACATTCATCTATTCTGATTTATTAATATTTTAAAATTAGAAATGAATGTTGCATTTTATAAAATACCATTTGTGGATCTTTCAGATGATGATATAACTTTATTCTCTTTTGAGCATGTTTTATGGTAATTTACTTTTTGTTATATTATGTAATTCATTATATTTTCTATATTATAATTAAAAACAGCATTTTGGTTCAGAATTAGACTAATCAATGGGAAAATGCCTAAAATTAGACTCAAGAATATAAGAGAATTGAAATTATAATAAAATTGACATTTTGGATCAGTAGCAAAAATTATTCAACAAAGGTGGAAAATATAGCTAATCGTTAATAAACTCTAGATATATTAACTATTTAAAAATGTAGAGGCTGGGCGCAGTGGCTCATACTTGTAATTCCAGCACTTGGAAAGCTGAGGCAGAAGGATTACTTGAGGCTAAGAGTTTGAGACCAGCCTTAGCAACATAGCTAGATCCCGATATCTCCCATAGCTGAGCATGGTGAATGTGTCTGCAGTCCCAACTACTTGAGAAGTTGAGGCAGGAAGATCACTTGAGTTCAGATGGTGGAGGCTGCAGTGAGCTATGGTAAAGCCACTGCCTTCCAGCCTGGGGTGACAGAGCAAGGCTTCACCCCTAAAAATTAAAAAAAAAAAAGAAATAAAATAGATATAATGGAACTATAGAAACCTGGGAGACTTGAAAATTTTTATTCTTAGTGAGGAATATCTTTTTAAGCTACAAAGAAAAAATGATCTTAATTATATAAGAATTTCAAATTTCTCCATGGAAAAACATACTAAAAAGCAGGTCAAAAAACAAGTAAAAAACCCTGGGAAATATATTTAGAAATATACATGCTTTCTCTGCATCTCTTGAGAGAAGCACATGGTTGTTTTTGTTTGCTTTGTTTTGTTTTGTTTTCTTGAGATGGAGTCTCGCTCTGTCACCCAGGCTGGAGTGCAGTGGCGCAATCTTGGCTCACTGCAACATCGCCTCCTGGGTTCAAGGGATTCTCCTGCCTCAGCCTCCAGAGTAGCTGAGATTACAGGTGCGTGCCACCATGCCCAGCTAATTTTTGTAGTTTTAGCAGAGATGGGGTTTCACCATGTTGGTCAGGTTGGTCTCGATCTCTTGACCTTGTGATCCACCCGCCTTGGCCTCCCAAAGTGCTGGGATTACAGGCGTGAGCTACCGCGCCTGGCCGGTTGTTTTCTTTAATCTATAATGTAAACGTCAATAAAGGGCACTGGTTCAGGACATGAACTCAGGAGTTCTCGTCCTGATTCCACCACTGATCACCCGTACAATCTCTACATGTTACTTCATCTCAATATGCTTTGCAGTGGAGTCCTCACCTGAAACAGGGAAGCAAGATATGATAGTGCCTTCTCCTGGAGACAATAGGAGGTTAAAAGGAGCAAATATTTGGAAACCATTTGGGACAGTGCTTACCACAAAGGCAACACAATATTGATATTTATCAAATTAAAAAAACTAAAAGATAAATAAAATACAGTCAATTAAATAAATGTATTCCTGATATTAAACCACCCTCACATTTCTTGGATGACCTGTCAGTCATGCTTTTTTCTCACTCTAGTGGACTTAGGCAGGTAATACAGTGGTTTAAACATTTTGCTTTTATATCCATGAGTGAATTTGGCTTATAAATTTCTTTACAGTTCTTATCTATGTTCAGTATCAACATTATATAAGCTTCATGAAATAATTAAAGGAAGATTCTTTTCCTACTCTTTAGAACTTTTTGTTAAAACTGATATTCTCTTTGTACTAGAAGTTTGATAGAATTCACCTCCCAAATGATCTGGATCTGGTATTTTCTCAGTGAAGGATTTTAAACAATTGATTTAATTTCTTTACCAGTTAAAGGACTCTTTCAGCTATGCATTCCCTCTTGTGTCAGTTTTGGTAAACTTTAGGCTCTAGGAAATTGTCCATTTTAAGTAAATGTTCAAATTTATTGACACTTCATATATTCTCTTAACTGTAATCTTTGCTGACAAATTGCCCCCATTCTTTTGGCATATTATTTATTTGTGCTTTAATTTTTCCTAAAATGCTTGTTTTTAAATATTTTTAAAGCATTATCATTTGAGTCTAGAAATCACCTGAATTTTATACTATTTTTCTGTTTTGTTAAGTTCTGCTCTTACCTTTATTATCTAGCTCTTTCTATGTACTCTGGGTTTATTATTTTGCTTTTCTTTTCCTTCCTTTTCTTTCTTTCTTTTTTTTTTTTCCTTTGAGACAGAGTCTAGGTTTGTTGCCCAGGTTGGAGTGCTGTACAACCACACCTGGCTATTTTTTTTTTTTTTTGGAGAGACAAGATCTTGCCATGTTGCCTACCGCTGGTCTAGAATTCCTGGGCTAAAGCAATCTGCCCTCCTCAGCCTCCCTAAATTCTGGGATTACAGGCATAAGCCACTACACCTTCCCTGTTTTAGCTTTTCTAACCTCTTTTTTTTTTTTTTTTTTTTTGAGACAGAGTCTCGCTCTGTCACCCAGGTGCAAGCTCAGCTCACTGCAAGCTCCACCTCCCAGGTTCACGTCATTCTCCTGCCTCAGCCTCCCGAGTAGCTGGAACTACAGGCGCCCGCCGTCACGCCCAGCTAATTTTTTTTTAGTTTTAGTAGAGATGGGGTTTCACCTTGTTAGCCAGGATGGTCTCGATCTCCTTGAGAGGTGACAGTGTGCTGGCAGCCCTCACAGCCCTCGCTGGCTCTTGGTGCCTCCTTGGCCTCTGGGCCCACTCTGGCCATGCTTGAGGAGCCCTTCAGCCCGCCGCTGCACTGTGGGAGCCCCTTCCTGGGATGGCCGAGGCGGGAGCCCGCTCCCTCAGCTTGTGGGGAGGTGTGGAGGGAGAGGCTCAGGCGGGAACCGGGGCTGTGCAGGCGCTTGCGGGCCAGCTAGAGTTCCGGGTGGGCGTGGGCTTGGCAGGCCCTGCACTTGGAGAGGCCGGCAGGCCCCGCCGGCCCCGGGTGGTGAGGGGCTTAGCACCCAGGCCAGCAGCTGCTGAGGGTGCATCGGGTCTCCCAGCAGTGCCGGCCCACCTGCGCTGCCCTCGATTTCTCACAGGGCTTTAGCTGCCTCCCCATGGGACAAGGCTGGGGACCTGCAGCCCGCCATGCGTGAGCCTCCCCCCGCCCCCGCCCCTTGCCCTGTGGTGGGCTCCTGTGCTGCCAGAGCCTCCCCTGCGAGCGCGGCCTCCTGCTCCACGGCGCCGGGTCCCATCAACCGCCCAAGGGCTGAGGAGTGGCCCAGGACTGTCAGGCAGCTCCACCTGCGGCCCTGGTGCTGGATCCACTGGGTGAAGCCAAATGGGCTCCTGAGTCTAGGGGGGACTTGGATAATCTTTATGTCTAGCTAAGGGATTGTAAATACACCAATCAGCGCTCTGTATCTAGCTCAAGGTTTGTAAATGCACCAATCAGCACCCTGTGTCTAGCTCAAGGTTTGTAAATGCACCAATCCATGCTCTGTGTCTAGTTGATCTAGTGGGGACTTGGGGAACTTTTGTGTCTAGCTCAGGGATTGTAAACGCACCAATCAGCACCCTGTCAAAACGGACCAATCAGCTCTCTGTAAAACAGACCAAACAGCTCTCCGTAAAATGGACCAATCAGCAGGATGTGGGTGGGGCTAGATAAGGGAATAAAAGCAGGCTGCCCCAGCCAGCAGCGGCAACCTGCTGGGGTCCCATTCCACACTGTGGAAGCTTTATTCTTTTGCTCTTTGCAATAAATCTTGATGCTGCTCACTCTTTGGGTCCACACTGCCTTTATGAGCTGTAACACTCACCACAAAGGTCTGCAGCTATTCTCCTGAGGCCAGCAAGACCATGAACCCACCAGAAGGAAGAAACTCTGAACGTGTCTGAACATCAGAAGGAACAAACTCCAGACACGCTGCGTTTAAGAACTGTAATACTCACTGCCAGGGTTCTCGGCTTCATTCTTGAAGTCAGTGAGACCAAGAACCCACCAATTCCGGACACATCCTGACCCTGTGATCTGCCTGCCTCCGCCTCCCAAAGTGCTGGGATTATAGGGGTGAGTCACCACTCCTGGCTTTCTTACCTATTAATTTGAACACTTGCTCATCAACTTTAACAAATCTGTTCACTTGTGATAGTCAAGCCTCTTTGAAAGTCCCAAGTTCCTGTAGGCCTGTAAGGGTCAGCTCCTCCACATTATTGCTGGCCCAGAACTTAATTCACTCTATACAATGAGCATGTTGGCATTTCTTTGCCCTGTTGACTATTTTGTCTTTTACTACTTCTTACTTACATTTGAAGGGAAGCCCTACAAAAATATTTTTTACATGCTGAAGGGACAGAAAGTGATTAAAAGTAACTTCTTTTCAAGATCTATCTACTAATTAATCAAGCAGAAAATATGATATGCTATTTTTCTGGAAGCAGCATCATTTCTCTCTTTACTTCCATGTTTTATCTGCTGTTTTACACCATTGGGTTTTTAGCTTACTTGATTATATGTATTTTTATATTTGTTTAAATTCTACCTAGCATCTTTAAATTGTGCCTAGTTACTTGTTCAAATTCAAATTGTGTGTGTGTGTGTGCATATATGTATAATCATATATACACACAATTTGAATAATTATATATCATATATATGATATATGATGTGTTATATATAATTCAAATTTTATTATAAATTCAATTATATACAATTTTATATTTTACAAATTCAAACATATATTACAAATTCAAATTTTATTATAATATATAAATATATATTGTTATTTCTATATAAAATTTGTATATAAAAATTTATATATAAAAGTATTTATACATAAAATAATTGTACTATATATAAAATATATATTTATATATAAATATGTAAAATATAAATTTTTATATAAAAATATATTGTATAATATATAGTATATAGTACATTTATATATAATATGTAATACATATATTTACATATACTATATAGTAGTATATTATAATATATTATATATATTTATTTTCTACCCTGTACCTGATCATTCCAACTTCTGGTGGTTCCAGGAATCAAATTCTGTTATTGTGTATTTTTGCTGATTCAATTTCATTGCAGCTGATGTTTTCATTATTGTGTGAATTTAGGTCTTGAGCTCACGTTTAGCTAAACTTTGTGGGAAGCCCATGAGGTCAGGGTTGAGAGTGTACCTCTCCAGAGGGGATTGACTTTTGTATTTAAAGGACTACCTAGCTGGGAGCACTTTAGGTTAATTTATTTGCTTCTGTTTCTAGAATTACAAACAAATTTGCAGCCCAAACACTCTGAAAGCAGATAGGGGTTCTAAGTTCTCAAGAGTTCTTATCTTGTTTTCTACTCATAGAAGAAACCAACAGAATTTGTCTTAGTCTTCCTTTGACAGTAGATATTTTCCTGGTCCACCTTTGAATTAAAGATAAGGCTAGGTATAGATTCTCAGTTCTAAGTTCCCATTTAGTATGGATAAAGTCTTATCTCCTGCCTTCCACATTGTCTCTGCCATTAGTGCAAGTCTTTAGATCAGATGTTAGCAAACTATGGCCCATAGGCCAAATCCATACAGCTGTTTTCTTACAGCCTATGAACTATGAGTGATTTTCCTGTTTTTTGAGTAGTGACATTTTAAATGGTTATGTAAGTACTACGTAGTATTTTCAATTTTGCCTCTTTTCCTACAAAGCCTAAAGCACTTACTAATTGACCCCATTAGAAAAAGTTTGCCAACTCCCATTCTGGGATCTACGCTAGCCACAACTTTCACATTAGTGTAACCCTTTCTGTTTGGGTAATTTTAATTACATTCTTCTAAATCAACCATACCCATAAAAGTAAGTAGATTACATTTAACCTATAATATGTAAAGATTTTATTTTTTAAGAGTTTCTCCAATAATCTTGCCCACCATGTTGTTCATAGTCTTGTTAATAATGGCAAAAAAATTAAAAATAAGTTGACATCAATAAAGGAGAATTGTTCATAAAAAATTATAGAATCACATACAATGGAAAACTATAAACCATTATTAAAACAATGAAGCACAACTATTTTTATTGTTATAGAAATGTGTTCATTTTGGTCCCCTTTAAAAATTAGCATATGTCTGTGTATGTATGTAGATAATCATATATTTATATACATGCATACATAATTTTTATGAAATTTATATACAAACATGAAATCATACATATATTATTATATACATACTTGAAAATATGATTATTTTTATATATGCATATACAAAAATATACTTATGTATTTATATCACATACTTATATACATTAAAACTTGATGCATATACATATAGCATATGGGTGTGTATATATGTGCATGTTTACACAAGGATGTGTAGGTAGAGAGTTATATAGATATGATTTAGACATAATCCAAGAATTTTAAAAGTAGTTATCTCTAGGTTGGAGGGATTGTAATCAACTGACAGGTTCTTCCTGCCACTGCACACACAAAACCTATTCACCGAGACTTTCCCTATTGCAGTGGTATAGCAATAGGGAAAGAATTAAATTAATGCAAGGCCACTGAGCACAAGGGCTGGAGTTATTACCCAAATCATTCTCCCTGAATACTTGAAGGTTTGGGTTTTACAAGGATCATTTGGTGGGTAGGGGAATAGGGAATAAGTGCTTCTGATTGGTTGGGAATGCAATCATAGGGGTATGGAAAACAGTCCTCGTGCACTGACTCTGCCTCTGGGTGGGAGACCGCAGGACCGGTTGAGTCATAAGTCATGAGTCCAGTTGGGGTCACTTGGTTGTAAATGTCTGAAAAACATATCAGAAGGCCAATCGTAGGTTCTATAATAGTGATGTTACCTATAGGAGCAATTGGGGAAGTCACAAATCGTGTGACTTCTGGCCACATGACTGACTCCTGAGCAGTAAAGAATTATAGAAACTATGCTTACATCCTTGCAGAATTTAGGCCCCTCCCATGATCCTAATCCTGTGGCCTTTTGTTAATCTTACAAAGGCGGTTTCAGTCGCCAAACAAGGAGGGGATCAGTTTAGGAACTATTTTCATTCTTGCTTCAAAGTTAAACTATAAATTAAATTCCCCCCATGGTTAGCTTGGCCTACTCCCAGGAATAAATGAAGACAGCCAGTCTAAGGCTGGAGACAAAATGGAGTCCGCCATGTTAGATTTCTCTCATTGTCATAATATTTGCCAAGGTGGTTTCAGAATTGTGGCCATTTCATTTAAAATATTGCTCATTTTATATCATAATTCTTTATAATTAGCAAATTCCTATGCAAATAAAATTTTAAATATATATTCATACTTATATATACAATACATACTTAAATATTTACATTTAAATACATATATAAAGATAATGCCCTCCTTTTTAAAACATTTTTTATTTGAGACAAGGTATTGTTCCGTTGCCCAGACTGGAATGCGGTAGCACAATCATAGCTCACAGCAGCCTCAAACTCCTGAGCTCAGGCAATCCTCCACCCTAGCCCCTATAGTAGCTGGGACTACAGGCTCAAGCCACCATGCCTAGCTAATTTGTTTTAGATTTTCTGTAGAGACACAGTAATGCCCTTCTAAAGTCATTTGCTACAAGAAGTAGAGTGGGACCAGGATGGCTAAAGCAAATTCTAAAATATCAGATTATTTCTATCGAATTATTTATGTCATCTTCCTGTAATACCTATCTAGCTATTAAAGGACATAGCAAAAACACCTAAAAGTCTCAAAGAGGAAATACAATCCTTTATTTGTTAGAACCACAAAGAAAATGTGGTGCTTTTCTGTCCTTTGTTAAAGAGGCAAGAACCAAGCTTGAAGCTCCTAGCAAAAGCCAATTCAAATAAAATTTTTTACCCCCAAAATTGGAAAAGTTAAGTTCCCAAGAGATCCCTCCATCAACCTCCAAAGCCCCTCTGGCATGGTTCAAAACAATAACACTTGCAGAACAGCAAGAAAACTGATTATAGCTGTACTGCAAATAAATAAAAATAATGCAGCCAATTAGTGTTTTATAAATTCAAAATAATGAAGGGAAAAGTAGGTAGAAGGAAGACGGATAACAAAGGTAAAAAGAAAAGGAAAAGGAAAATAAAGTTTTCTAGTTTGACACTCAGGCAGTGCTCTTCTTCTCCTGCAATCATTTTTGTCCCTTGTCTACCAGGCCAGTTGGAGGCTTTTCCCTCCTTTTTTTTTCTTTCCATGACACGGATTACAGGTAGCACTGGAGATTCCACTGAATGAAGGAATTCTGGTATATACATTTGCAAATGAACTGTGTGCTGAAGTAGAGGAAATAGAAAATTGAAATGTGGATGTCTGTCCATATGGCTGAGTAGGAAGTTAACAAAACAGGTGTCATAGATGTGTTAAGGAGAAATCATTGGATTTTATTATTTGATTTCCCTTTAATTTTTTCAGGACTGTGTTAAATTAAAAAAAAAAAAAAAAGTCTACACGTTCCAAGTACTCTTTGCTGAGGTCACTTGGAGACCTGAGAGAAAACTGAATAGTAGAGCTGTCTTTATTCTTGACCAGATTACCTTATTTTCTGTAATCCTTTTCTTCTTTTATTGTAGTAAAATACACTTAATGTAAAATTCACCATTTTCATCATTTATAATGTACAATTCAGTGGAACTTAATACATGTTGAGCAACCATTGCCATTATCTAGTTCCAGAACACTTATATCACCCCACAAGGAAACCTCATACCATTTAGCAATCACTCCCTAATTCCCCCTCCACCAATCCCCACACCCCTCCCTGTCAACAACTTCCTGTTTTTATGTCATAGAGACTTCCTGTCTCCATGGACTTGCCTCCTCCTGATAGCTCATATAAATGGAAATATATTAATACAAAGTGTCACCTTTTGTATCTGGCTTCCTTCACTTAATATAGTGTTTCCAATTTTATCCATTTGGTGACATGTATCAATACTGAATTGCTTTTCATAACTGAATTCTCTGATCCTTTATTGGCCTGTTTATCTCATACTGTTTGCACACAAAATTTAAAAATATACTAAGAATAAAAGGCTAGGTGTGATGGCTCACATCTATAATTCCAGTGCCTTGGAAGGCTGATGTGGAAAGATTGTTTGAGGCCAGATATTTGAGACCAATCGGGCCAATATAGTGAGACCCTGTCTCTACAAAATAAAAATAAAAACATTTGCCTGGTGATATATTTTGAATGTCCCCTCCAAATATCATATTGAGATATAATCCCCAGTATTAGAGGTGGGGCTTTGTGCGAGGTGTTTGGGTCATGGGGGTGGATCCTTCCTGGTTTAGTGCTGTCCTCATAATAGTGAGTGAGTTCTCAAGAGATCAGTTTGTTTAAAAGTATGTGGCACCCGTCCCTCACACTCTGTCTTGCTCCCACTCTTGCGATGTGATGTGCTTGCTCCTGTTTTACCTTCTACCATGAGTAAAAGCTCCCTGAGTTCTCCCAGAAGCCAAGCAGATAATGGCACCACCCTTCCTGTACACCCTGCAGAACCTTAAGCCAATTAAACCTTCTTTTCTTTATAAATTACCTAGCCTCAGGTATTTCTTAATAAGAATAAAAAAGTGGCCTAACACAGAAAATTGGTACTGAAGAGTAGAGCATTGCTATAAAGATACCTGAAAATATGGAAGCAGCTTTGTAATTGGGTAACAAGCAGAGGTTTGAAGATTTTAGAGGGCTCAAAAGAAGAAAAGAAGGTGATGGAAAGCTTGGTATTTCTTAGAGACTGGTTAAATGGTTGTGACCAGAATGCTAATAGTGATATCAGCAGTGACATCCAGGCTGATGAGGTCTCAGATGGAAATAAGAAACTTGTTGGGAACTGGAGCAAAGGTCACCCTTGTTATGCCTTACCAAAGAACTTGGCTATTTTGTGTCCATACACTAGAGATCTGGGAAGTTTGAACTTAAGAATAATTTCTTGGGATATCTGGTGGAAGAAATTTCAGAGCAACAAAGCTTTCAAGAAGTGGCTTGGCTGCTTCTAAAAGCCTATCCTCAGATGAGGGAGCAAAGAAATGACTTAATGTTGGAATTTATATTTAAAAGGGAAGCAGAATGTGAAAGTTAGGAAAATTTGCAGCCTGGTCATGTGGCAGAGAAAGAAAAAGCATTATCAGAAGAGGAATTCAAGAAGACTGCAGAGCAACCACTTGCTAGAGTTATTACCATGACTAAAAGGGAGCCAAGTGCTGGTAGCCACAACAATGAGCAAAAGGCCTTGAAGGCATTCCAGAAATCTCTGAGGTGCCTCTGCCTATAACAGGCCCAGAAACCTAAGAGGAAAAAGTGGTTTTGTGGGCCATGCCCAGAGCACTGACACCCTGGGCCACCTAGGGAGGCTGCTGCCCACATCCCTACTGCTCTAGTTCTTGCCATGGCTCAAAGGGCCCCAGGTACGGCTCTGGCTGCTGCTTTCAAGGGCACAAGCTGTAAGCCTTGGAGGCTTCCATGAGGTGTTAAGCCTGCAGGCATGCAGAGTGCAAGAGTGAAGGAGGCTAGGCAGCCTTGGCCTAGATTTCAGAGGATGTACAGGAAAGTCTAGGTGCCCAGGCAGAAGTCTGCTGCAGGGGCTGAGCCCTCACAGGCAACCTCTACTAGGGCAGTGCAGAGAGAAAATGTGGGGTTGGAGGCCCCACAGAGTCCCAACTGTGGTACTGCCTAGTGGAGCTATGGGAAGGGAGCCACGGTCCTCTAGACTCCAGAATGGTAGTCCACCAGCAGCTTCAATCCTGTGCCTGGAAAAGCTGCAGGCACTCAACTCCGACTTATGAGAGCAGCCACAGGGGCTGCACCCTGCAAAGTTACAGGGATGCAGCTTGCCCAAGGCATTGGGAGCCCACCCCTGAACTGTTGTGCCCTGGATGCAAGACAGGGAGTCAACAGAGATTATTTTCGGAGCTTTAAGATTGAATGACTGCCCTGTTGGGTTTCAGATTTGCATAGAGCTTATGGCCCCTTTCTTTTGGACAATTTCTTCCTTTAGGGATAAAAATATTTACCCAATACCTGTATTCCCATTGTATGTTGGAAATAACTGGTTTTGATTTTACAAGTTCATAGGTGGAAGGAACTCATCTCCAGATGAGACTTTGGACTTGGGACTTTTGAGTTAATGCAGGAATGAGTTAAGAATTTAGAGGACCATTAGGAAGCGATGACTATATTTTGCAGTGTGAGAAAGAATGAGATTTGGGGGGCCAGAGGCAGAGTAATGTTTTGGTTATCCTATCCCCTCCAAATCTCATGTTAAGATGTAATCTCCAATGTTGGAGCTGGGGCCTGGTGGGAGGTTTTGGGTCATGGAGGCAGATGCCTCGTGACCTGGTGCTGTCCTTGTGATCTCCGCTTTCATGTTGCTCAAATGAATGGGCATAATAAGCGAGCAATTAAGTCAGAGCTTCACTCCTTGTTTTTTGTTTTTTGTGTTTTTTTTAAGAGACAGGGTCTCACTCTGTTGCCAAGGCTGGAGTGCAGTGATGTGATCATAGCTTACTGTGACCTCAAACCCCTGGGCTCAAGTGGCCTTCTCAAGTGAGTGGGTTCTCACAAGATCTGGTTTTTTAAAAGCATGTGGCACCTTTGCCACCCACTTGCTCTTTCTTGCTCCCACTCTCTCCATGTGATATGCCTGCTTCCATTTCACCTTCCTCCATGAGTAAAGGCTCCCTGAGGCCTTCCTAGAAGCCAAGCAGATGCCAGTGCCATGCTTCCTGTACACCCTGCAGAACCACAAGCCAATTAAACCTCTTTTCTTTATAAATACCCAGCCTCAGGTATATTTTGTAGCAATGCAAAAATGGCCTAACACACTGAGTATGATGGTGCGCATCTGTAGTCCTAGCTACTTGAGAGGCTGAGAAGAGAGGGTCACTTGAGTCCAAGGGTTTGAGGTCACAGTGAGCTATGATCACATCACTGCACTCCAGCCTTGGCAATAGAGTGAGACCCTGTCCCTTAAAAAAAAAAAAAAAAAAAGGACTGAAGTTCTGGTTTAATTGCTCATTTATTAGGCCCATTCATTTGAGCAACTTGAAAATGGAGATAGAGCTATAAAATGATGATCTTAGAAAATCCTTACCCAATTTGATGAAGGTTTGGAAAATGTTGCAAAAAGTTATTTGCTTTATTTTAAAAATATTTTAATCACTTCTGGGAGGCTCTTTTTCTTGTTAGATAGCTTGAATGGTGAGAAGGAAATTGCTGCTCATTAAAATACATTTTAAAAGAATTCTAATTACTCTTAATAGGGGAAAGAGAGTAACATGATCTATCATCAAAACACTGTTTTGGTTCAGATCTTCCATCAAAATACTGTTTATGGTTCTTGCCACCAATACTGAATTATATTTCTTAAAAGTCAGACTGCTGCTTAATTTCTGCATATTTCTTTTAAACTTTCTTTTATCATATTTATTAATATGATGTAAACAACAGAAGTTGATGTTTAAGTGCAGTTCAAATATCAAGTCTAAGGAACTCCAGTGAAAAAAATCCCATATCTCTTGCCAAAATCTTGTCAGCTCTCTGGTGGCTTGCTAGCTGAATAGCTCTTTTAACCATTAGATGAATAGGGTTGTTTAAAGGGGATGAGAGCCAATTTTTTTTAAGTATTTGTACATACTAAGAACAATTCTAGGATCTCTCATACTATACATCATTCAAGTCTCACTATTTTACATTCTACAAATGTGAAAAGCAAGGTTCAGTGTATTTTATTAACTTGCTGAAAGGCACACAGTAGTAAATACAAGCAAGAATTCAATCTCAAATTTGTTAGACTAAAATTTGAGCTATAATTTGACATTAATAGAAATAGCACTAAATTTAAAATCCAGAGATTTTTTAAAATTTCATGTTCTTTCACTATCTGTCTTTGACTTGAGATAAATAATTTCAGGTATATGGGCCTCAGTTTTCAGGTGTAAATCTGACTAGATGATCTCTATATGGTTTTCTAATTCTAAAATGTTTTATTAAATTGGCCTCCTACAATAATTGCCCTTGCAATATATGTATGCTGCCACCACGTGGCAGTAAAGAGTACTAGTTTCTCTTTTTTTTTCCAAGTGGGGAGTACATTTGACATGACTTAACCATCGAAAGTTCATATCTATTAATATAACCATAAAGTAATTATATTATGAGGTATTATTTACTATAAAGCAGAGGCTTTAAATTATGGCTGTGAATCACATCAGAATCACATATGGAGGTTTTTAACCATAGAAAAAATTCAGATCCTATTGAATGATAATTGTTAGTGATGGGGCTTGAGCATCTGGACTTTTTTTTTTTCTTCCAGTGATGATTCTGATATATGGCCAGTTTTAGGATAAGCGAAAAGAAATAAAGTGTAAAAGATGCTGAAACTAGCTGCCAACATTTTATAACTAACCTTTAACCTTCTTTGTATACATAAAGAAAATATATTGGTTTACAAATATTATCTTCCTTTGAATTTATCAAATATAACTTATTCTGAACTATTTCTAAATCATTTTTCACTCTCAAACTTTAGCCTCCTTCTTTTCAGATCACTCTTGCATTGCCCTAGGTGTGCAGATACTTCCATGAAATACCTGGGTCTAATTTACCACCATTGAAATGCAATTTTTCTCCTTTCTCCATCAATAGAGTAGTGAAACAGTTCACATACCCCAAGAACACCTTGAGTTATCCCCACAGTAACTTTGGGGGCTTAAAAACCTGCTGGAAGGGAATGATTCAAAAATACTAACTCAAAGCAATACTATAAAATGAGTACTAAAATAAATTAAAGCAAACAATATAATTTGTGTTTATTCTCAGTACACATATCTGCAAGGTACATACCCACCAGAGTATTGTAAGGATCTATGCCAAGCCTGTTCTCTCATGTATTGGAGAAGAAAAAAAGCAAGTTCCCTAACATCTCAGCTGGGTCACACTTTAATGTTACCACTGGAAGATGATTGATAAGTATGTATTAGGCAAATATCATTTTAATGGCTACATAATCAGGAGAATTCCCAGGCAAATACATGTACACATGCACACAAACACTCACTCATCCCTCTTTACAGAATATAATATTTAATCATGAAATGGACTTTCTTCTTTTGGTAGTAATCGCTCTTTTGCTTTTCCCATATTTTTTTTGTCTGAGAACTGACTACAAAGTCAACTACTAAAAGAGGCAAATTTGAAGGGTTTGAACAATTTAAAAATTCATTTACAGTACTCAATGGGAAAAGAAAGTAATTCCTTCTTGTGTTGATGAAAACCCTATATTAAGGAAGAAAAAACCAGTGTCACATTACAGAGACTGCAGAAGAGAGAAAGGAACATAGCTGCATTCATGCACCTCCTTGTATCTTCACCCATAGCTCTAAGTGCATCATTAATACTGTAGCTATATACAGAGCAATTGGAACAGAAGATGTAAAGACATATGGCCATTTGGTCTTCAAAGTCAGGGACAGACATATGAAATAGAATCTACGTTTATCTGGTTTTCTATTCTCCAATTGCCTATTCATATCCCCTTTCCTTTGGGTTTTCTGTCTTCTTTTAGCTTCACTGGAATTTTAATCTGTTTTTCACATTCAATATTTCTACTCTCAGTGAATTTGTCATCTGTCTATTAATTTTATTTGTGAAATTCTTTGTTGAGTAGAAAATGTTGACTTTTATATAATTAAGCTGGTACATTGTTTACAACTTTTGTTTAAGGTATCATGAAGGATTATTTCTCCACTCATAGGGCACAAAGCCCTCTCCTGTGTTTTCTTCTTTGAACTTTACAGTTTTGCCATTCCCGTGAACATCTCTATTCCATATGCGTTTACTTCTGTATGAAAGGTGAGTTAAGCACCCAAATTTTTTCTTCTTCCTAAAATGCATTACATTTCCCAACATCATCTATAAAACAATTGATACTTTTCCAATTTTTTTCTGTAATGTTCATGAATCAGTGGGTCAACTTTGAGTTCACACCATCCAGTAGAATAGTGACTAGCCTCTTACGGCTATAAGTAGTTGAGATGTGTTTTACATCCAAAATACATATTGGATTTCAAATTTTTTTCATTGAGAAAACTGTGAAATATTTCATTAAATTTTTATACTGCTTACATGCTGAAATAATAACATTTTGGTTACACTAGGTAAAATACAAAATATTATTAACATTTATATAATCTGCTTCATTTCCATAAAATACCTAAGAAAAAAGTACAACCACGTATGTGTAGCTTGCATTATATTTCTTTTGAACAGTGCCAAATGATATTTTGGAATTTGTTTTATTATCATGTATGAGCAATTTCACTTTAAAATTTTTTTTTAATTTACTTATGAACCTCCCTTTTGAAAGCTATTTTTGTATTCCAATTTCTCAGAAAAACTGAGCTGGCATTTTTATTGTGTATGGACTGAACACACAGGATAGTTCAGTATAAATGATATCATTAGATATTAGATTATACTATTCAGGAACAAGGTCTATCTCACCCTTCAAGAAATTCTTCTTTTTTTTATAGTTTTTAAATTTTCTTCACTCAGGTATTATATTTGTTTTTAGGTTATATCCTAGATTTTACACAAAACGTTTCTGAGATTGTGGATGAAATATTTTTTCTCAGCTCTTGTTTTTTGTTAGCAATGAGGGTGAACTGACATATTTTAGCTGATGTTGTAGCCTGTAACCTAGCTGAATTATAATTAAAGAATTTATTTCTTCATTCTGTTGTATTTTCTGAGTATACGTTCTGCTAATAAAGATAATTTTATCTTTCCTTTTCCAATGTTTATATGCGTATTTTGTCATTCATTATTTCTGTGGACTTCCAATTCTATATTAAATCATATTGTAATAATGGATATTCTACTGTGCTCACAGTTTTAATGAAAATTCAACTAAACATTCTCCATAAATTTTAATACAGCATTTTTAGCTTTAGTTTTTGTTTATTTGCCTTTTAATATATGTTTATTAAGTAGGGAAAGTTCTATTCTATGTCTTATGTTCTGAAAATTTTTATCTTAAATGTTTTCCAAAGCTTTTTAGCTAACATTTATTAAGAATTTATTAATAACTTTTTTCTTCTTTATTGTAAAGATCAACTTTCTGATCTTAAACCATCCCTGAATTCCTGCAATAAATAATGCATGATTTTTAAATATATGGCTAATTGGTTGACTGATTTTGAAAATAAGCTGAAAAAAATAAATCAATCTGGCCAGGCGTGGTGGCTCACACCTGTAATCCCAGGACTCTGGGAGTTCGCGGCAAACAGATCATGAGGTCAGGAGATTGGGAACATCCTGGCCAACGTGGTGAAACCCTGTCTCTACTAAAAATACAAAAATTAGCTGGGCGTGGTGTCACATGCCTGTAGTCCCAGCTACTCAGAAGGCTGAGATAGGAGAATCACTTGATCCCGGAAGGCTGAGGTTGCAGTGAGTCAAGATCGCACCATTGCACTCCAGCCTAGCGACAGAGCAAGACTCTGTCTCAAAAAGAAAATAAATAAAATAAAAATAAAGCAATCTTCCTCCATTTTAATTCTAGTTTTCTAGTTTTTTTTTCACTCTACATGTTTTACAGTATATTTCCTAATCTTCTTGTAAAAATTGTAAAAGCTAATAAGAATGATCCATTTCTTAGAAATATTATAGAACCTATCAGCAACACTACTTGGACTTTGAGTTTGTGTGTGTGCGTGTGTGTGCGTGTGTGTGTGTGTGTGTGTGTGTGTGTGTGTTCTTCCCCTGGCTACTCTTTTATTTCTATTTCAATTTCTTAAGTGGTTATCTATTCACATATTCTATTATTCTATTTCTACGATTTCTATTTATGTCAAATATGTGCCACTTTACCCTTCCTTTCTTAGAAAGTAATTCATTTCAGAAATTCATTCATTACATTTGTTTCCAAACAAATTTAGTAGCATATAGTTTATTTACATGTTTTAAAATCCTTTTTGTATCTACTGAATATATTTATAGTATTTTCTATAGTTTTCATTTGGTATTTTGATTGTTTGCATTTTCTCCCTATTGCATTTCTCCAATATTCTTGCCAGAGGTTTTTCTATCTTACAAATCTTTTAAAGATACAAGGCTTTTCTGGGAGGGGGAGGGATTTTGTTTCCTTGTTTATAGAAGGGGGATCTCTCAGAGAAATCTGACTTGACATTTGTAACTTACTATAAAGTTAACTTATAAAATCTTTTTTAAGAAATAGTTATATCTCTTCCCCTAATTTGTAGGATAGAAGACTACGTTGTTTGTTTCAAATATATTATGTTTTAACAAGCATGTATTTAAACCTAGACATTTCTGAGTACTACTTTAACTCAAATTTTAATGTAAAGTGGTTTTTGCCATTTAGCATTAAGAATTTAAGAATTCATCTTGACCTTTTCTTTAACTCAAAGGTCATTGTATAGATTTTTAATGTGTTTTTAATAAGAAGACATATGAAATTAATTTATCTATTCTTTTATTTTATACATATGACACTATTTTAGAAGACTATTCTGTAATGTGCTATTGTTTCTTACAAATGCATCAAAGTTTTCTGACAACTTTTTGTAAAACTCTCATATAACTTGAAAATAATGATTTTGTTTGTAGAATAGAAAGTTCTTCCTGAATCAATTTGATCTTGTTAATGGCATTATTCAAACTTTTATTTTTGCTTCTTTTTGTCTGATGGATCTATCTGTTTCTAGGAAACTGGAATAAAATACCAAATTTTGGCCAGGCATTGTAACTCACACCTGTAATCCCGGTGCTTTGGGAAGCTAAGACAGGAGGATTGCTTGAGGCCAGGAGTTTAAGACCAGCCTAGGCAACACAGAAAAAAAATAAATAAAGCAGCTGGCCATGGTGACACATGCCTGTAGTCCTGGCTTACTGGGAGGCTGAAGTGGGAGGATCATTTGGGCTCAAAAGTTTGAGGCTGCAGTGAGCAATGGTTGTGCCACTGCACTCCAGCCTGGGTGACAGAGCAAAGACTCTGTCTCCAAAAACAAATGAACAAACAAACAAATAAAGTTTTTTGATATTTTAAATTTTTTCATATGCTTCTATCAGTTGCTTTGTCACATATATTGCACTCTATTTTACACACATATATGTTCATAATTATATTGTATTCTTGATCTATTGTTTTTCTAGTATATATCATCTCTCAATGCATTTTACCATAAATTCTATCTACTTTTTAGTCACTATACAGGTGTAATTTACTTGATTGACTTCACTTTACAAAATGAAGGTTTGTGGAAAACCTGCATTGAGCAAGTCTATCAGTCCCACTTTTTCCTAACAGCATGAGCTCACTTTGTGTGTCTGTGTCACATTTTGCTAATTCTTGCAATATTTCAAACTTACTGTATTTTTATATCTGTTAAGTGATCTGTGATTAATGATTTTTGATGTTACTATTGCAACTGTTTTAGGCACCACAAAGTGCACCTATATAAGACAGGGAACTTAACCAATAAATGTTGTGTGTGTCCTGATTGCTCCACCAAACAGCCTTTTCCCCATCTCCTTCTCCTCAAGTCTCCCTATTCCATGAAACACATTGATATTGAAATTAAGCTAATTAATAACCCTACAATGGTTTCTAAGTGTTCAAGTGAAAGGTAAAGTCATGCATCTCTCACTTTAAGTTAAAAGCTAGAGATAATTATATGAAGTGAGGAAGGCATGTCAAAAACTGAGATAGGCTGAAAGCCAGGCGTCTTGCACCAGTTAGCCAAGTTGTCGAATGCAAAAGAAAAGTTCTTGAAAAAAAATTAAAAGTTCTACTTCAATGAACAAATAAATGATAAGAAAGCAAAACAGCCTTATTGCTGATATGTAGAATGTTTTAGTGGTCTAGATAGAATATCAAACCAACAGCATTTTCCTAAGCCAAGGCCTAATCAAGAACAAGGCCCTAACTCTCCTCAATTCTATGAAGGCTGAGAGAGGTGAGGAAGCTGCATAAGAGATTGAATCTAGCATTGATTGGTTCATAAATTTAAGGAAAGAATCCATCTTCATAACATACAAGTTCAAGGTCAAACAGCAAGTGCTGATGTAGAAACTGCAGCAAGTTGTCTAGAAGATCTAGCTAAGATCATTGATTCAGGTGGCTACATTAAATAACAGATATTCAATGTAGATAAAATAGCCTTCTATTGGAAGAAGATGCCATCTAGGACTTTCATAGCTAAAAACGGGAAGTCAATGCTGGGCTTCAAAGCTTCAAAGGACAGGCCGGCTCTCTTGCTAAGGGCTACTATAATTTGGATTTACTGACCCATCCAAAATGGGAGTTGTTTCGGTCGCAGGAGCAGATCCCTTCTGAATGGCTCGATGCCATCTTCATGGTAATAAATGGGTTCTTAGTCTATTTGTTCCCATAAGAGCTGGTTGTCTAACACCTTCTACTTTCTTACTTGTTTCCTCTCTTGCTGTGTGATTTCTGCACTGCAATTTCCCTTTTACCTTCTGCAAGAGTGGAAGCAGGCTTAAGCTCTCACCAGACACAGTGTTGTGCCATGCTTCTTGTAAAGCCTGCAGAACCAGGAGCCAAATAAACTTCCTTGCTTTATAAATTACCCAGCCTCAGGTATTCCTTATAGCAATACAAATAGACTAGGGCAAGAATACTGCATCTGTTGAATTTAACTTGAAGGCAATGTTCATTTACCATCCCAGAAACCCTAGGGCTTTTAAACACTATGCTAAATCTACTCTGCCTGTGCTCTGTAAATGGTACAACAATGTCTGGATGACAGTACAGCTCTTTAAAGCATGATTTACCAAATATTTTAAGCACATCGAGACCTACTGCCCCCCAAAAAAGATTCCTTTTAAAATACTAATGCTTATTGACAATGCACCTGCTAACACAACATCCATTCTGCAGACTATGGATCAAGGAGTAATTTTGATTTTCAAGTTTTATTATTTAAGAAATACATTTTGTAAGCCTATAGCTTCTATAGATAGTGATTTCTCTGATAGATCTCAGCAAAGTAAATTGAAAACCTTGTAGAAAGGATTCACTATTCTAGATGTCATTAAGAACATTTGTGATTCAGGGGACGAGGTCAAAATATCAATGTTAACAGGAGTTTGGAAGAAGTTGGATTCAATCCTCATGGATGACTTTGAGGGACTCAAGACTTCAGTGGAGGAAGGAACTGAAGACTTAGTTAAAATAGCAAAAGAAAGAGAAATTCGAAGTGGAGCTTCTAATTCTATTTGACCAAATTGCTCAAATCTCATGATGACACTTGAAAAGATGAGGAATTGCTTCTTATGGATGAACAAAGAAAGTGATTTCTTGAAATGAAATCAGCTCCTGGTGAAGATGCTGTGAACATAGTTGAAATGACCACAAAGGACTCAGAACATTATGTAGACTTAATTGATAAATCAGTAGCAGGGTTTGAGAGGCTTGACTCCCATTTTGAAAAACATCCTACTGTGGGTAAAATGCTCTCAGACAGTAATGCACGCTACAGAGAAATCTTTCATAAAAGGAAGAGTTCATTGATATGAACAACTTCATTGTTGTCTTGCTTTAAGTCATTGCCACAGCCACCCCAGCCTTCAGCAACCACAACCCCGATCAGTTAGTGTCTATCAACACTAAGGCAAGACCCTTCATCAGGAAAAAGTTTATGACTCACTGAAGGCCCACATGATCATTAGTATTTTTTAGCAATAAATTATTTTTAAATAAGGCATGTACATGTTTAGACATTTAATAGACTACAGCATAGGTCAACATTATTGTTTTATGCACTGGGAAAACAAAAAACTTTGAGTGACTCATTTTATTGTAATATTCACTTTCTTGTGGTGGACTAGAACCTAACCCACAATGTCTCTGAGGCATGCCTTAATGGCTTTCTTTTAGTTCAAATTGACTTAATATAATTTTTTTATTTTTTATAATTAGCTTTTCTGTGTCCTATTATTTAAAGTATGATTCATGCAGACAGCACGTTGTTAGATCTTGTATTTTTAATCCAGTAGTCTGGTAATTGAATTCAACTTATTGATATTTACTCTAGTTAATATATAGTAGGACTTCCTTTGGCCATTTAACTTAATATTTTCCATTTCTCTCACTTTCATTTCATTTTGCGTCCCCTGTCTATATGGCTTTCATTGCAAAGATTTTTTTTTCCTTTTTTTTTATTTGAAAGGTATACATTCTCACTTTTTTCTTTTTATGGTTAAATACAAATTAAATTATAAGAAACATTAAGAACATCACAAAGACTGCTACTTACATTCATTTCTCCACTTGAGTATTTCAAACATCCCTCTATAATGTCCCTCAAATAAGAAAAGCAATATAGCATGATTTTTACCTTTCTCTGGGCTTCCCTTACCTTCCTCATTAAGATTTTTAATTGTGAATTATTACGAATATGCCATTGATCTGACCGTTATTTTTTAAGACAATAAAATACCATTACCATACTTCCTGTATAGTTCAGAGCATATTTATTCATTTATTTATTTATTTATGACATGCTATCTTAACAAGTGTTTTCAAATGACGTTTTTATATAGTAAACCTTCTGATGTTTTATGTACCCCAAAATATCTTCATTGTGACTACATGCAAATGTTAACTTAGCAGGCTTTAAAATTCAAGGTTTCCATCAATTCTCCTCCTAAACTTTAAAATTATTACTTCATTATCTTCAGAACTGCATTTCGATTGAGAAACCTGATGTTCACATGAGATCTATTGATGTAGCATTCATCTACTCATTCTTTCTTTCTGTGACTTTTTGAATGTTCTCTTTGCAGTGTTCTTAATGTTTCTTACACATTTTTTAAATGTGGGGTTTTCCGCTTTCCTATCCTGTTTGCCACACTTTCCGGTTTTAATCCAGTGACCTTTCATGGTGTTCACTAATGGCTTTTATTTAATCTCGCCTGTTCCTGCTTCAGATTATGACTATTCTTGCATTTTGTTTTCCAACTACTTAGTATGCTGACTTTAAAATCTAGCATCGTTTATTTTTAATTAAGTCTGAAATTATCATTTTGATATATTCTCTTTTGTATGATCTGCGTGCTCCTCAAATGCCTTGCTACAGTCCCTGGTGCTCACATTCTTCTCGGGTCATAAGCAGGACCACCATACATGACTCTGCCAATTGAAACTTGCATACGCATGCACAGTTGAAAGGGCGAGGAGACCTGAAATGCACCTGTGCTCCATCACCAAGTTGGTGCCCTGGCACAGGGCTACATTCTCCCAGAAGTCAAAATGAACTTTTCTTCACTCAAAGGAGTCATTCACTTGTCAAGACAGGACATATGGTAATATCTTTTCCTAATTTGGGGATCCAAAATTAGTACCTGTTTCTAGTTTTTCTGCCCAGAAGTTGTGCCTTTTAATTTACTCTTACAACTTGTCCATCTTGCGGCAAATACTTTTTCTAATCTGTTCATCCAGAAAGGTGCTTTTTCAAATGAAATTTTGAGTAGAGTGACCATGTATCCTGGTTAGCCTGGAACATTCTCAGTTTATACCAACTGAGCCCAGGTAATTATTTTTCCCCTTTTTACACTCAAAAGTGTCCTGGTTTTAATAATAAATTATATGGCCATCCCACTTGTAGGTTCCCAGTATGTAGCCTAGGGTATGACTTCTGTTGTTAATTTGTACTCAAGGAGGGGTGGTCAAAGCCAAGGCTCTATTCTCTGATTCTCTTACTGAATTTAAGGAGAGAGGATTTGCCTTGGAATGGATGATCCCTAGTCCAATGATCTTGGCTTGAATTTACCTATTTCTTGCCCAACGTGAAACATTTGCAATTCCCCCTGTCTGTCTTCCCTGGACATTGCTCTTCTTCAAAGGCTTTACCTCTCAATCATACAACTTTCAGAATGTAGGAGAAAGCAGAAGGCAACTCTAAAGGCTCAGGCAGTCTATTTACACATTTGCCAGACTTTAATGATGCCCTGCTATAACCTGGAGACAAAACTATGCTGGGCAGGTGTTTTTTTCTTTTTTAAAGCAGCACCACTCCAGAGTTTTCTCCTAACCAATCTCCTAATGGGAACTCCTAGCTTAAGCCTTCTTTTAGCCTAGACTACTCCTGCCATTCCATGCCAGGTCACAACTGCCTTCCTCTCCCCAGGAGTTTCTGTAGGATTTAACATTCATTTTTTAAATAGAGATACATTCCTCTACTTTCTCTGACATTGATACAGTTGGATTTTGTAGAGGCAACAAACAGCCTGTGTCAGTACTCTCTCTTTCCAAAAAACCAAAAATCCTTACTGTCCTTTATTTTCATAATACCACTGGCTCCAAAGAGCAAGCCCACAGCTAATAATTGCAGGCCCTGAAACAAGAGAAAATACAAATCCCCACATATCATATATGCAAATGTTGATAAGTTATAATTCTACCAGAATCTGTTAGGTTGGTTTTATCCTCTTTTCTTGAAAATATCCTTAAAAAGAACTTTAAAGGACTGGTTAAAATTTTGAAACATATCAAATTTTTTATATAATATAAAGTCAAATACAAGGGCCAGTCATCATCAACAGCCTCCCAACCAGAATAAGCTACATAATTTATAGGGCCCAGTGCAAAATAAAAATGCAAGGCCACTATTAAGAAGGAGAAGCGAAATATGATTAAATGTACTAAAATATGAAGTTTTTCCTTTTCTTTTTCAACTTGTTCTGGGTTTTTGTATTTGCTATTTGAATAAAGAACAATTAAAATTTTAAGTGTTTAGCATGAATCTTATATCCTCATGTTACACAATGCCAATTTAAATGCAAATATTTTTATATTGTAAAATGTTTATAGTGAACCTTTTTATATTGTACAATGGCAGCTTTATATGCAAATATAGGCACATTTAACTCATATGTAGAGTGACCTAAGTGATAAGATTTGTATTGCATAGCTCATACATGAATATATATTTCACTGTTAACACAATAGTGGAAAACTGCACAAAATTAATTCAACTCCTTTTTCATTCCCTTTTTTGTGTGTACATGTCTACAAAAATTTCTGCCTTTGGCTTATTGATAAGTCAGGAAGTACTAAAAGGAAAAGGAACTATGAATTGTCCTATCTTTCTCATTCCTTCTATGTCATCATTTTCATTGTAAATGATTGGCTAATAAAGAGAATTAACATGCACAATAAAGAATATGCTAGAGTTCTTTGATAATTTGTGTTTCTTAGAATGCAATTGCACTCTCTCCACATTTAAAGCAAGTTCTGCTTCAAATGAAAAGCTTAGCCTATCAGGGCTGTTAGCGATCCCACTTAGACATAGACCTAACATGTATACTTGTATTGCTTCGAGTCTCACTGAAGTCCTGTTCACTGTGGGTCTACTAGATTCCATGCCAATGAGGCACTGTGATGGCGTATGCAAATACAGTGGTAAAGAATGGCGGTGGACGTCCACATGTCATGTACTTCCTCTATTCATGTGCACGCTTAGTTTTCTCACTAGATTTGATGTGTGAAGAACAAGTTCAAGGATGAAATTATTAAGAATAGCAAGATAGCAATAACAGAGTACTAAACTAAGTCTGAAGTCCTTCTCTGTGTGGATGCCTGTATGATTACACAGGTTACATACCAGTAAAGCCAGCAGTAGGCCCACCCTACTCCTCTTCCCACCCCTGACTCCATATTGAACACTATCAAGCATATTTCAGCTCACACATACAGGCTATGTTTCATTCCCTACAAACAGCTATGTGTTGACCACCTATCCTTGGGAGGACAGAGTTAGGGAAGAGGCCTGTGCAGGTACTGAAAGCAGACTTGAAGCTTTGGCAGGAAGTTTCAGGGTCCCAAGCTACCTAGATCATGGTTTAGATACATAGGATCTGGTCCATGTGGGCATGTGATCTAGATCCCTGATCTCTTCATTCAAACAGGAGGGGAGTAACCAAGGCCAGACCAGAGTGGGATCCTCTAAAGCACAGGGCTCATAGAAGGGACTCCATTTGTCTGGGTTTAGGTAATGCCAATCAGTCAGCCAATGCCATCAACGTTTTTCTCATTCTCATCATAACTCATATTTTAATTTAGCATTTTACATGTTTTATCTTATTTTGAATTTTTGCTGTATTAGTACCATTTCCCTTTTGTTACCTGGATGTCTTTTCACTTTTTGCACATGTCCCTTCTTAAATCAATTTTATTGGAGAGATACTTGAGCAGCCACAAAAGTGTCTGTAGACCTCTCTTTGGTTTCTCCCATACTTATGTTATTAATAACGATATTGTCAGAATTTCATTTTCTGATATTACTGTGAATTGACACAGCTAAGTGAGACATCTACAATTAGAAAATTGCAAAACTTTATAGTCTTATGAGATCTATGACTCAAGTAGTTACTAAGAGGCTTGTCCTATGGGTAACAGGACATTGGTGGCATAAAGAAGGTTAGGTCCCAGACCTCCCACCTCCCAGTCTAATGCCCTGTACTTATGTATACTTTTTCAAAGCAGAATTAGCCAGTGATATCTTCATCATTTGACCTCTGGGTTATGAGGCTAGCTCACACCACTGATGAAATGCAGCTCTGGATGTCATGGTCCAAGAGATCAATCAGACCCAGTATTAATACTCTCACAGGTATCTGAAAATATGTACAATGTATTGCTGTGGAAGTCATTGCTAATCAAAGTCTTCTTACTCCTAGAGTTTTATGCTTCTTTCTTCCATTAACAATGAAAATTAGGGCCGGGTGCGGTGGCTCACACCTGTAATCCCAACACATTGGGAACCAAGGTGGGCAGATCACCTGAGGCCAGGAGTTCAAGACCAGCCTGGCCAACATGGAGAAACCCCATCTCTACCAAAAATACAAAAATTAGGCAAGCATGGTGCTGCACCTGTAGTCCCAGCTACTCGGGAGGCTGAGGCAGGAGAGTCACTTGAACCTGGGAGGTGGAGTTTGCAGTGAGCCAAGATTGCACCACTGCATTCCAACCTGGGCAACACAGCGAGACTCCATCTTAAAAAGAAAAGAAAAGAAAATTGGCACAAACTATGAAACTTGTAACCATCCCACCTATATAACTTAGAAACTGAAAATATTACACAGCCCAGAATACATATTTAATATTAAACTGAAAACAATGACAACATAGTTAACTTCTAACATTTTGTAAACAACTATTTCAAAACAAGCTTTGGTCAAAGTCCTTGTATCAGTCAAAAATTGCTATTAGATTGGTGTAAAAGTAATTGCAGTTTTTGCCATTAAAAGTAATATAATAATGCTGTGTAACAAACATTGAAAAAATGATTGGTTTACACACCAGACTTGCATGGATTAACAGAACAGATGGTGCTGTTGTGCTTTGTACTGCAGGCCTTCGGGTTCAGGTCTGCAACAGGTGTGTTTTATGTCCTTGGACCAGCAAGTAAGCCACAGTTAGTTCTTCTCAGGGTGATGTCTGATGTCAAGAAAGCAAGTAGAGGCTGGGCATGGGGGCTCATGCCTATAATCCAAGCACTTTGGGAGGACAAAGCAGGAGAATTGCCTGAGCCCAGGAGTTTGAGACCAGCCTGGGCAACATAGTGACACCCTGTCTCTACTTAAGAGAAAAAACAAAGAAATGCAAGTAGATACATGGGACCTCTTAAGACTTAGACTTAGAACTGGCATACCATCACATCTGCCTATGTGCCATTAGCCAGTCCAGGTCAAATGACCAAGCCCAAATTCAAAGATAGGGAAAGTCAGCCCATCCATAATGAAACCACGGTCAAGGTGTAGATGCAGAAAGGATGGAAAAATTAGAGACACTCTTTCAAACTACCACTGGCCAAATGCCAAGAAGAAGAAAGAATTTTGGAGCCATGCTTAGAGATATTAATTCTATCGTGCTAAAATATATTTGCTTAGTTCACGTGAGCTTTTTAAATAATCTCTGCTGCTTGTTTAATTAATTGCTGTGTGTAAATATTTCTGTTTTCAGGGAATCTAATGATTCCATCATTTTATAGGAGAGATGGGTTTTTGATTGTACTTGATTCACTGTTCTGTTTCCTGCAATATGAGTACCACCCAGAGGACCCAGAACAGATGTCCCTTTGCCATTTAGTATTATAGCCATGATATTTTAGTAAGACCTGTCATCATCCATTCTGGAAAACAATCTTAAAAGCATGGCTAGGGCCAGGCACAGTGGCTCATGCCTATAATCCCAGCACTTTGGGAGGCCGAGGAGGGTGGATCATTTGAGATCAGGAGTTCAAGATCAGCCCGGCCAGCACTGTGAAACCCCGTCTCTACTAAAAATACAAAAATTAGCCGGGTGGTAGTGGTGTGCACCTGTAATCTCAGCTACTCAGGAGGCTGAGACAAGAGAATCACTTGAGCGTGGGAAGCGGAGGTTGCCAATGAGCCAAGATAGTACCACTGTACTCCAGTCTGGATGACAGAGTGAGACCCCATCTCAAGAAAAAAAAAAAAATGCTTGGCTGAATTGCATGTAAATTTCAAGTCTTTCCTTTGGAAATCCTGGTAAGTTTAATTTTTTAAGCTAAAGTTAAAAAACAATACCAACAGACACCACTAACAGTATTACCTATATTATAAATAACATAACAGGATTATAAATTATAAAATGGGGGTAAGGACAGGAAATATTTGACCCCAAGGAAATACTAATTATATTAATATCTGCCATCTTTGAAAAAGGCCATTTATTTTCCTTTTTTAGTATTCTTCAAATGCATCATATGCATTATACAGCCCTTACCTAAAGAAGTTTTAAAAAACATTCTACAATAGAAAGTTCCCAGATACGGTTTTTGAAGAAGATTTAGTGGAGGGTGGAAAGGGAAGCAGCTAGTTTGAAAATATTATTTAACAAAACTAAAACTGCAACTTTGTTTCATTTTAAAAATAGACATTGCATTGCTTCATGTTTTCATTTTATGACTAAAATACTATGTGTATTGCATTTCATCAGACAGATGTGAGATTCTGGGTCAATTTGAAATTTGGTTAATCATTCATTTTTGCTAGCTACTTTAAAATATTGTTTATATTAAGTTAAATGAAACCAATAAAAGGAAAAATGTCCCAAGCCTTTTATGCAATAAGGTTTCCAGTACAGGCCAGGTCAATTACCCCTCTGATACCTACAATTGGCATTTTAAATGATCAGGAAAAAATAGCTGTTACTGATAGTTTTTCAAAGCCAGCTTGGTTACAAGCCATTTCATAATCTCTGTAGAAAAGTGTTTCAGGAGAAATTAGATTAATTTTTAAAGGCTCTTTACCCTTGGGTTTACTGTAAGAATTCATCACCTTAACACACCATGTTTATTAAGCAATTCCATGTTTTATATATGATGTATATAAAATCTGGTTGTGTGAGGGGTTTATATTTGGCTGTATCCAAGGCTGAATGAGACAATCAGGGTGACAGGATGTTAACATATTAAACATATTAGTAAATAGGGCTTTAATTTTAACAGTAGGAGAGACTTGCTTCTATGCCATATATTATTTTGTTCGAATATTAATCACATCTTCCAAATTTTTCATGATTAATATCTAATGGTCATATTTTCTATGCATTGGGAACATTTTTCCCTTAACTATTACATAGTTATTTAATGACGAATTCCTCACAATTGCAAAATGATGTTTAGTTTTTTGACACACTGGTGATAAAATTTAAAATTTAAGGAAAAAAAGCCCTCCTAAGAATTGCATTACGGAGAACAAATCTTGCATTGGCCAAATGGTTTTACAAGGTAAGCCTTTCTGTCTCATTGATAGAACATAAAGAACCCCCCAGTCACCTTCAGACTTAAAACACTCTATGGTGCGGAAGAAAATATAAATTCCCATCCTTGTTGCTGCCTAATTTTAGTTTGCCAAATGATGAGTCATTTGTTACTTTTCAAGAGATTATTCCCCCAAAAATAGTTTGCCTTATTTATTTTTACACAATTAAAAGAAAGAAAGGAAGAAAACTAATGGATAGTGAAAAGCAATTAGAAGGAACAATGTGAAGTTGCAGAAGGATTATATCCTTGCAGAAGATACAAGAAAAAAAATGCACGTATATTCTCTACATGCTATTACAAAGTGTTAGTTTATTATTTGTTGTGTTAAACACATAGACATACAGATTAGGAAATATAATGATTTCTCTGTTGTTTAGAGACGTGGAGATCAAAAGAGAACAATTATCCATCCTTCCATTCATTTAGTAAAATTTGAATGAGCACATACTATGTGCTGAGCATGGACGGATAAGACATGGAGAAAGCTACAACCTCGGTAACATCAGCAAACTGACATCCTCTTTTAGCTGCCTAATTTTAAACAGTGCAAACAGATGTTAGATTGAAAAGTTATGTTATTTTCTTTGAAGAAGAGAAGTGGGAGACTCGGCCTTCCCCCTAAAGCTCCCCAAAGGCTCAGGAGTTGAAATTTGTTGTTTACTGTGTAAAGTAAAAACAACAGTATTTGCATCCTGTTTCCACTGGGGGATTAAAATACAATGGCCCTTAGCTCTAGCGTGGGCTCTGCCTTTCAACCATTTATAATACTGAGTATTACTGCCTTGGAATGAGGAGGCTGCAGAACAGGGAGACAATGTTAGAGTTAGCACATTAAAGCAGATTTCTAATTCTGCATAACTAGCATGCATTTACTTCATTAACTAGCAGTTACATTTCCCACGCCTTCAATTAACACTGGTTTCATTTTAAATGCTATCAGTTAAGACAAGATGCGATAAGAAAACATCATTGCCAAGCAAGCATTCCTCAAACACTGTCTGATTTATCTCTTTGGCAATTCATTAAAATGCAAAATATATTGAAATTGATTTTCAGCACTTTCAGGCAGGAATGTTTGTAATAATGTTAATTTGCAAATTTCCTTTTTTTTTTTTTTTAAGTCTCTGTGCTGTAGTCGCCATGTTTAGCTGGAGGCTATTTTTATTGTGCAGACAGAAAATGAACAGCGAACATTTATTTCTCATATCTTTCTGAGAAACCTGAGGTGCATGAAGATATTTGTGCTGTAACAGGCATAGTCAATCTCCTTCACTCGCTTTCGTCACTATATATCACCAGCAAACTCCCAGCTAGTCCTGCTGTAGCAATTAACCTGCCAGAGCGCTCTCCTGTCAAGCTTGGTAATAATAAACTCCTCCCTCCACCACCCCTGAGAGAGACAGAGCTATAGATTCTGGCTCTGCAACTTCCATAGAGGCTGAATTATTCAGAATCAGCATGATTAAGAAGATGACATGGATATTAGTTAAAAAGACATACTTTTTTTTCTCTCTCCCCTGACTGAGGTTTAAACCTATTAAGGTTTAAAGCAGTGGAGGCAACTGATCTTTCCCTCTTTAGTGCACCAGTCCTAAAATAGGAATCCTTGAAAGACTATTTACAATACCTTGTCAATGTCCAAGTTTATGAATAAAAAGTATAAATACCAGGAGGGAAGTGTCAGAGTCAAAATGTACAGCTCGTGTAAATCTAGGAACTGGCTAAAAATAATATTTTCACCCCAAAGAGACAAAAGGAGCAGGTTTGTTTCAAGAAATTAGTCATGTTTCAATTGTTATTCTTATAAGCAATGAAAAAGCTTCTCATGTTTGTGTTTTTTGGGTCAGTTTCAAGTGGACCAAACTGTGATTAATTATAAGTTTAAAATCCGGATACACACTCTGTCAGATAACAAGTCGTTAGACTCTAGAAATAGCATATCCCTAACAATAATCCTTGTCTTTATGAGGATGGCAGTATTATAAATGTCATAATGGATTGCAAATGAACCAGCTGTTTACATTCTACTGTAGCACATGAATGGGAGGCTAGCAAGCCAGGAAATAAAAAGAGATTGAGGAAAATTTACTGATACCAAGTCACAGAAAAAAGCCCAAGGAACTCAATTTTTACGCATTCCCATCCAATTTACCCTTGCTGACTTTTGGGGGGGAAGTGTAGCTTTTGAAACCAATTGTATTATTTCACTTTAAGATGCCTTCTAGTATATTCAATAGACCCATCACAGTTATATGTTCCTTTTTCAGTCTCAAGCTGCCCTCACCATATGAGATTGGTTACTGTCTGAGGACTTTCAGAGAAGGATTTGAATGCAATTTCAAGGGCCAGACAGAGCAGCTTTCAAAACACTGCAAGCTTAGGAAAGCAGGGTTAGTGGCCCAGGAGGGGTGAGAGACTGGTTTTCTGTTTCTCATTTCACTTCAAGCTAAAGTACCTTTTGATCCCAACCAGGTGAATTGGAAGCAGCATGGCGTTTCTAATTGAATGACCCCACCCATCCAAGCTCTGTAAAATGGCAATTATCAGTAACTACATTATTGCCAGCATCTTCCGCATTAGCCCATGGAGACTGGTGATTCCTTTGAGAACAGAAACACTTTGCTCTTCCATGTATGATTAAACCTAGGTCCACCCATGAGATTTCAGCAAATAGCCAGGCTGCTCACATGTGCTTGTTAGCAGATGGCCATTTTCTGCACATCAGGTATGAATCATAGGTGTTTGTTATGCAAAGATCTTATTTCAAGTTTCATGTCCTCTTTTATCAGCCAGAACTAGAACCCAGCAAAGGGATGCAAAGGAGGGGTACAATTTTACATTACAAATTAGGAGTGTTGCTTTATGGGGCATTACAGCTACTCTATTTAAAAATCCAATTCAAAAGATAACATTACCACTTTGTTATGTTTGCATTTTCAGATAAGGCACCTTACCCCTGGCTGCAGTTTTCTTATCTCTCTAATATTCATGGAGTGGTAGCTTTTAATTAAACCATCTACAACTCTATGTAACTGAAAGTGTATATTTTACTGCTGAGGGAACCAATAGTCAAGAAAAATTCCATATTTTAAATTTATTTTTAATGCCTGGATAGTTTTATTATCAGTGATGTCATGAACAGTGTTGTCCTACAAAAACGACTAAGTGCTGTGTTTCAGGAGACATACAGATCATATCAGGGGTCCCAAAAGTTCATGAGACTCTTGATTTTCACAGATGGGTTATTCACAGATTTGACTTTGCCAGAAACTCTTCGAGGTCCATAATATGTAACCATTTGTCATTTTCCCCAGGCATAATTTTATTCACATGCATGGCAGATCCAGAATGTGGAGGTGAGTCACTAAATTACTGATTTCTCCAAATTAACTATCTGTCTTCTTCAAATATAAAATGCATTGACTTCTGTGACATCTCAGACTCCTGATTTTTTTCCAAAGGTCACATTTTCTCGGCCTTGTTTTCAATTCCATCACCTAGATGTTAAGGTCCACACCTCTTTTTCAGTCTTCACACTCTCTTCAGGTCATCTCTTTGATGCCCAGGATTTCAAGTTCTATGTATACGTTGATGACTCACAAGTACAAATTACCCACCCGTATCTTGCTCCTGAAATTCAGAGGCAAATACTCAGCTTCTTCTTGCACACTGGATATCCTACTGGCACTTAAATTCAATATATGCAAAATAGAATTCATAATAATAATAGTAATAATGCAGATAATATTGAATTAGCATTTAATGCTTATTCTCATAATCTTTACCAAAACCCTAACATGTAGGAGACTGTCATATTCCCCATTTTACAAGGGAGGAAACTAGGACTTAAAGAGGTTAATTGTCAAATGTCAAATGTTCACAAAGAGTTATGATTTGGACCTAAGTGCACCTGCCCAGAGTCTATGTTGTTTATCACCACTCCCATGCTGACTACCCTTAGTTTCCTCTTTCACTTAATTCTTCCTAGTGGTGTTTCCTATTTGGATGGTGCAACTGCTTCAGGGTGACTTTCCTGTTCCCATGGAGTAAGTTGGGTTTCCAGGACTAAAGTCTACAATTAGTTTTTTAAATTAGCACTTTTTTTCCCCCCAGAGAATCTGTAATCATGTATTTGACTTTTAAACCTCTCAATAGCCTGGGAAATACACTGGACAGATACCAGCTCCATTTGAAGTTGAGAAAACAAAGCAAAACAAATTGCTGAGGGAGAGAATAGTTCCGAAAGAGGGAACAGCAAGTGCATAAGCCCGAGTGGGGCAAACATAAAATAAAAGTAGCATTCTCAAGTAACAGAATCATTTATTTTTTAAGTTAGAGCACAAAGAAGGAAAGTGAGGAGGGGCAAGAGGCAAGAGAGGCAGACGGGTGCTAGATCACAGAGGCTTTTACAGGCCATGTTAAAAACCTGAAAATGTATTCTAAGAACAAAACAAGAAACACTTCAGCAATGGGATATGAAAACCCAAAGGTCGTTTATTTAATTCTCAGTCATTGATGGGCAAAACTGATCATAAAGACTGAAGTTTAAAATTTTTTCAATGCATGGAGGATGCTGATGAGGAAGGGCAGAAGAAAAATGATAAATTGTGATCTTTTTACTTATGCATTAAAGGGGCAAGTACTCCAGGGAACCTTGTGTAAGATATTAAGAGAATAGGTCTCCTAATAATATTACATATGTGTGTGTGTGTGTGTGTGTGTGTGTATGTATATTATATATATTATATATATTATATATAATATATATATAATATATATTATATAATATATATTATAATATATATTATATATAATATATATTATAATATATATTATATATATATAGTATTTTTAAAGCAGTTTTAGGTTCACAGAAAAATTGAGTAGAAAGTACAAAGTTTTCATATAGCCCCAGCCTGCACCCCCTTACTCTACCTCAAACAGCCTCCCTGACCATCCATATCTAGCACCAAACTGGAACATTTGTTACAACTGATGAACCTACCTAGACACATCCATATCACCCAAAGTCCATAGTTTACTTTAAGGGTCACTCTTGGTGATGTATATTCTATGAGTTTTGGCAGTTGTATGATGACATGTATCTATCACACCAAGTTGTTTCACTATCCTAAAAATCCTCTCTGCTCTGCCTGTTTATCCATCCCTTCTTCCTAACCCTGAACAACCACTGATGTTTTTACTCTAACCATAGTTTTGCCTTCTCCAGGGTGTCATATTGTTGAAATAATATAGTATGAATCTTATTCAGACTAGCTTATTTCACTTAGTGATGTGCATTTAAGTTTCTTTCGTGTTGTTTCATGGCTTGATAACTCATTTCTTTTTAGTACTGAATAATACTCCATTCTATGAATGTACCACAGTTTATTTATCCATTTATCAGTTGAAGGACATCTTGGTTCCTTCCAAGTTGTGGCAATTATAAATAAGGTTGCTACAAACATACATGTATAAGTTTCGTGTGGACCTAAGTTTTCAGCTCCTTTGGATAAGTACCAACAAGTGCAATTGCTGGATCCTATGGTAAGAGTATGTTTGGTTTTGTAGGAAATAGTCACCAAAAACTGCTACAACATTTTGCATTCCCATTAGCAATGAATTCCTGTTCCTATTGCTCCATATCCTCGTCATCATTTGATTTCGTCAATATTATGTGTTTTAGCCATTCTGAGTAGATACATTGAAGTATCTAACTATTGTTTTAATTTCCAATTCCCCAATTACATATGATGGTGAGCATCTTTCCATTTAGTTGTCATCTGTATATCTTCTGTGGAGAGATGTCTGTTCAGGACTTTTGCCCATTTTTTAACTGAGTTGTTCATTTTTTTTATTGTTGAGTCTTAAGAGTTCTTTGTATGTTTTGGAAATCTGTTATCACATCTCCTTGATTTTCCCAGCCACTAGGGGTTGTCTGCACTCCTTGGCTTGTGGCCCCTTCTTGCCCCTTCGAAGCCATCAGTGCAGCTTCAGTCCTTAGGTAGTACACTTCTGAACTTGCACCTGTCATCACATTTTTTAACTCTCTCTTTTTCTGTCTACCTCTTCCACTTTTAAGGACCCTTCTAATTACATTGGGCCCACCCAGATAAGCCAGGATAATCTCCCTTTTTTATAGTTAGCTATTAGCTCCTTAATTCTCCTTTTACCATGCACCTTAACATATTCACAGGTCCTGGGAATTAGGAGGTGGGCACTTCTCGGGAGGCATTGTTCTGCCTACCACAGTGCTCCATAAGTATTTGCTATTTATTAGTAGGAGTAGGAATTTTAAAACAATATGAAGTCACTACTTATAAAATGATTGAGTTAATAAAATCTCCTTAATATTTTACAGCTGCCTTGTTTCCACTTAATTCAAAGCAACAGTTATTTTTTTTCTTTCTTAGCAGCTTAAATGTATGAATCTGTTTAAAGTATTTAACTTAGTTTTCATAGGAACAAAAACTCTTGTCTTTTCACACTCACCTGGGGCCAAGAATTTATACAATATTTAATTAAACTAAATAATGATAGTGATAATTATACCTGCGATAAATGCATGGGGAGAAGCACAACCGGCTATTGGTAAGCATAGAACTCAGACTCAGCTGGAGAAGCAAGAGAGTTTGGGCTCATCAGAGGAATGCCAACCAGTGACAGACACACAGCATACAGGGAGCATTCATCTGTGTGCTTTGCAGAGGGAATGAAGATTGTCCATAAATCCGGTAAACCGGTTAAGTGGAAGATTTTTGAAGAAAGCTTCTGCTCTGCTTCAAACAATAGAACACAGGCTCTGCAGGCAGACATCAGTTCTAATTCATTCTCACTCATATCTTACAAGTTAGGTTACTTTGAGCAAATTAATTAGTGTCTAAGATGTTCTGTTCCCTCCTCTTGTCAAATGAGGATTAAAATAATATCTACTTCACAGTGTAGTGGTAAGTTCAGTACTAACCTTGTTCTTGCAAGTAAAGATGTTCATTGCATGCTAGTCAATAAATCACAAGTATTTGCATACTATTTTCATTAGTTCCTTGAGTAAATTCCTACACATAAATTGCTGAATGCAAGTGTATATAATTCTCTTAATTTTAATACAGGTATTATAAAAATGATCTCCAGAAATATATGCTCATTTCACTTTTGCCTACAATGTATGACAGTGTCCATTTCCTTAAAAAAAAAGTGATAATATTTTGTATCATTTAAAAATTGCCGTTTGACAAAAGCAGTGTTAAGAGGAAAGTTTATAGTGCTAAATGCCTACATCAAGAGGACAGAAAGATCTCAAATTATCAACCTAACCTCACACCTAAAGGAATTAGAAAAATAAAAACAAACTAATCCCAAAGCCAGCAGAAGAAAACAAATAACTAAAATCAGAGCAGAACTTAATGATATTGAGACTCAAAAATCCATACAAAGGAACTACGAAACAAAAACTTGGTTATTGGAAAACATAGGCAAGATTGATAGACTCTAGCTAGATTAACAATGAAAAAATGAGACAAGAACTAAATAAGCACAATCAGAACTGACAAAGGGGACATTACAGTTGATCCCATGGAAAATACAGACGATCCTCAGAGATTACTATGAACTTCTCTATGTGCACAAACTAAAACATCTAGAAGAAATAGATAAATTCCTGGGTACATACAAGCTCCAAAGATTGAACCAGGAAGAACCAGAAATCCTGAAAATACTAATAATGAGAAATTGAATCAGTAATAAAAAACTTACCCTCCAAAAAAATCCCCAGACCAAATGGCTTCACAGCCAAATTCTATATACCAGATGTACAAAGAACTGGTACCAATCCTACTGAAACTATTCCAAAAAATTGAGGAGGAAGGACTCTTCCCTAACTCTTTCTACAAAACCAGTTTCATCCTGACACCAAATTCTAGCAAAGACACAACCAATAAAGAAAACTACAGGTCAATATCCCTGATGAATATAAACTCAAAAATCCTCAGTAAAGTATTAGCAAACCAAATCCAGCAGCTCATCAAAAAGTTAATCCACCACCATCAAGTGTGCTTGAATCTTGGGATGCAAGGAGGGTTCAATGTACATGAATCCATAAATATGATTCAACACATAAACCTAATTTTTAAAAAAATGTATGATCATCTCAATAGACATGGAAAAGCTTTGGATAAAATCCAACATACCTTTACAATAAAAACCCTCAACAAACTAGGCATCAAAGGAACATACCTCAATATAATCAAAACAATCTCTGACAAACCCACAGACAACATCATACTAAATATGCAAAAAGTGGAAGCTTTCTCCCTAAGAACTGGAAGAAACAAAGGATATCCATTCTCGCTATTCTTATTCAACACAGTACTGGAAGTCCTAACCAGAGCAATCAGGCAAGACAAAGAAATATAAGGCATCCAAATAGGAAAAGAGGAAGTCAAATTATCTCGCCTCACTGACAATATGATTCTATACCTAGAAAAACCTAAAGATTTTCGAAAAGATGTCCCGGTCTGATAAACAATTTTGGCAAGTCTCAGGACACAATATCAATGTATAAAAATTGGCAGCATATCTATATACCAATAAGGTTCAAGCTGAGAAGTAAGTCAACAGTACAATCACATACACAATTGCCACAAAAAAGGTAAAATACCTAGGAATACATCTTACCAATGAGATGAAAAATCTCTACAAGTAAAGCTACAAAACACTGTTGAAAGAAATCATAGATGACACAAACAAATGGAAAAGCCTTCCATTCTCATGGACTGGAAGAATCAGTATCATTAAAATGTCCATACTGCCCAAATCAATCTACAGATTCAACGCTATTCCTATCAAATTATTAACCTAATTCTTCACCGAATCAGGAAAACACTATTCTAACATTCTTATGGAACTGAAAAAGAGACCAAATAGCCAAGGCAATCCTAAGCAAAAAGGATAGCTGGAGGCATCACATTACCTGACTTCAAACTGTTCTGCAAGGCTATACTAACTGAAACAGCATTGTATTGACACAAAAATAGACACATAGACCAATGGAACAAAATAGAAACACCTGAAATAAAGCCACACACCTACATCAACCACTATTCAACAAAGTTAACAAAAATAAACAATGGGGAATGGATACCCTGTTCAATAAGTGGTACTGAGAAAACTGGCTAACCATATGTAGAAAAATGAAACTGGACCCCCACCTCTTATGATATATAAAAATTAACTCAAGATAGGTTAAAAACTTAAGTGTAAGACCTCAAACAATAGAAATGCTAGAAGAAAACCTAGGAAATACTATTCTAGACATTGGCCTAGGCAAAAAATTTATGACTACATCTTCGGAAGCAAATGCAACAAAAATAAAACTACAATTGGGGCCTAATTAAACTAAAGAGCTTTTGCATAGCAAAATAAGCTATTAACAGAGTAAACAGACAACCTACAAAACAGAAGAAAATACTTGCAAACTATACATCTGACAAAGGATACTGTCCAGAACCTATAAGGAACTTAAATCAACAAGAAAAAAACAAATAACCTAATTAAAAAGTAGGCAAAGAACATAAACAGACACTTCTCAAAAGAAGACATGCAACTGGCCTACAAACATGAAAAAATGCTCAACATCACTAATCATCAGAGAGATGTAGATGAAAACTATAATGAGATACCATCTCACACCAGCTAATATAAGCTATTATTAAAAAGTCAAAAGAAAAATAACAGGTGTTCATGAGGTTGTGGAAGAAAGGGAACACTTACAGACTGTTGATGGGTATATTAGTCCATTCACATTTCTATGAAGAACTACCTGAGACTGGGTAATTTATAAAGAAATGAGCTTTAATTGGCTCACAGTTCTTCAGGCTGTACACAAAGCATGGCTAGGAGGCCTCAGGAAACTTACAATCATTGTGGAAAGCAAAGGGGAAGCAAGCATATCTTCACATGGCCAGCAGGAGACAGAGTGAAAGGGGAGGTGCTATACACTTTTAAACAACCAGATCACATGAGAACTCACTCACTATCACAAGAACAGCAAGGGGGAAATCTGCCTCCATGATCCAATCACCTCTCACCAGGTCCATCCCCGAACATTGAAATTAAAATTTAACATGAGATTTGGGTGGGAATGCAGAGCCAAACCATATCAGTGGGAATGCAGATTAGTTCAGCTCCTGTGGACAGCAGTTTGGAGATTTCTCAAATAACTAAAAATAGAACTATCTCAACAAACTAAAATCAGAACTACCATTCAACCCAGCAATCCCATTACTGTATATATACCCAAAGGAAAATAAATCATTCCACCAAAAAGACACCACCACTTGTACGTGTATCACAGCACTATTCATAAAAGCAAAGACATAGAATCAACCTAGATGTACATCAAGGGTAGATTTGATAAAGAAAATGTGGTACATATACACCATGGAATACTACACAACCATAAAAAGGAATGAAATAATGTCCTTTGCAGCAACATGGATGCAGCTGGAGGCCATTATTCTGAGCAAATTAACACAGAAACAGAAAACAAAATACTGCATGTTCTCACTTAAAGTGGGAACTAAACACTGGGGACACATGGTCACAAACATGGGAACAATAAAACATTGGGGGTTCCAAAAGGGAGAAAGAAAGGAGAGCAAGGATTGAAAATCTACCTATTGGGTACTATTTTCACTACTTGGGAGATAGTATCATTAGAAGCCCAAACCTCAGCATCACGCAATATATCCATGTAACAAGCCTGCTATGTACCCTTTGAATCTAAAATTAAAATAAATAATAATACAATAAAAACTGCCAATTGAATTGCCTAAATAAGTAGTATCTGAAATTATTCTTTTTATTTGAATTTCTGTGATTATTGCTTTTGGGAATTCTTTCATGTAAAATTTTATTGACCAATTGATATCCTCTTTTTGTGAGTTATTTGTTAATATCCTTACCCCATTTTAATTAAGAATTTTAAAGTGTTATGACTGATTTGTAAGATTTTGATATATTAAGCCCTATGTCCTATAAGCCTTAATTTTTCTGATTTATGTTTTACTGTCTGTTTTATTTATGTGTCCTAAACATATCCTTGAAAGACAATTCCTGAATTGCCTCTTTCCTTTGGGAGGAAAACAATTTTAAAACACCATCTGCCAGAGATTTCTTATGGCTAGTAAATTTCCCAGTGATATTACGGCATGCAATTCAGTGTTCATCAAAGAGTTCATTTGGATCTTTAATAATTATTTGACTTTTTAAGAAACCATGACTATCTTCAGAAAGTTGTTTCTTCTTTACATTCTTCTCATACCTTAGGTACTAAACCAACTTGTATTTGTGATCCCTGACTTTTTTTTCACCAATCAATTTCTATTCTTTTTAAATTGCATATTTGAGTAGGCTTTCCTTTATTTAGTAACTGTTGCCTTAAAGCTTTTTATTATAGCACCTCTGTCTGTTAAGTAACGTCAACATCCTTCCCATCACCTCCACACTTCTAATCCCCCTCCTCACAGCCCCCTTGCTGAATGAAAAGCAATGAAATTTTTTTGTTGGAAGCTTTGAATGAATAATTCATTTGGAAAAATCATCCGTGTTGTGCATGCTCAGAAGACAGAGCACTTCTCTTGTCAGTCACAATGGCTTGGGTAGGACTAAGTGCTGTTCTGTGTGTTCTTGGAGTGTGCAGCTGATGGCGGGCTGCTGAGATTGCCAACTGTGTTAATCCCAACCATCCTTCCTTGTCTTCTGTGACAGGAAGATTAAGAATTAGGGTCTTATTCAACTGTTGCAGTTAGACTGTATTTCACTTTGTTGTTTCAAGCCTTCTTTTAAGTTACTGACAGATTCTCATCATCCCTCAAACCCTGTGAAATCCTGACCTGGTGCAATTTACTCCTGGGGCAGCATGGTTGAGAGGGTAAGGAGTATGGCTTTTCACATCAGAGACCCTTAGGTTTGGATTCTACAGCAGCTGTTTATTAACTTGGCAGCTTGGGCCAGTTGCATAAACTTGACCAGCCTCAACTCTCTTATCTGGATATGGAAGGAATTATTGCTACATAGCAGTTTGGGGTCGGGGGGGTGTGAATTTCATAAATAATTTTCTTTATGGAAGCACCCAGCACTCTGCCTGCAGGTTGGCAGGTTTCTAGTTAATGTTCATGTCCTTTTAATTGATTTCTTCTTCACCGTTGTCCCCGTGATCTCTGTCCTTTATTTTGTTAAACATGTGTAAACTACTTAATGAACCTACCATTTCTCTGCCTAACAAATAGAAAATTCAGTATTTCCCCTATTTGCATGAGATAAAGTCTACTCTCTCCAGCATGATCCCAGTGAGAGGCCCCCTCCGTTCCTGCCCACCCAATGGCCCAATGGCCCATCAACATGGAAATGTTCACTTTTCCCAAATCATTTAAGTTCTGTTTCCAGGCCTGGCAGCTTCTGCTCTTATACATATCTAACCACAGGATAATTATCTGGCCATGTCTCCACCTCCCAGTTGTACTGTGATCTATAAGGGGCATGTATGTGCTCTAATGTCTCATTGTTTGTCTTATAGAAAATGCCTCAAGAAATTTTTGGTGAATGAATGAGTGAGTAAATGAATAAATGAAATATTGAACATTTTTAAATACAGTATGGTAGAAATTTTAAAATGCTAAAATCATGGTGACATGGTGACAAACAGTAGAAAATGCCTACTGCACACTTTTTAGATCAGACATCTGTGAAACCAGTCTTTAAAATATGTTGATAAATGCTAGGTGCATTTTTCTTACTGTTTACATCTGTTCCCCCACCTCTTTCCTCCCTGGTTGCTTTCTCCAACTTTTGCCCCCTTCCTTCTGCCTTCTGAAGAAAGTAGAACTAAGAGGGATGATTTGCAGAATCCCTCCAGAGGCTGGTAGCCTCAGCTGTGTTAAAGGGAACTTGGCCTGTTTTCTTGCTGGGTCTATAAAACATCCTCACAGATGTTAACAGGGAAAGAATCCTAGATCTGTTAACCATCCCCTTCCTGGCTCAGTGGAGGAGGCTCTGTTCTGCATTTTGTCTTGGAACTTACATTCTTTTTCTCCCCTAGGGGGCATGTGTTGTTGTAACTGGTACTGGCTAAAACTAATAGGCAGCAAGCCACATATCATAAAAAATCTTAAGGGATCTTTCTTCTGCAGTTTTTACGTGGTGTCCATTGATTTTTCAGGAAGTGTCTCATCACTTTTCCTGTCTTTCTCAGGAGAAAAATCTAGGGTCCTAGAATAGAATATATTGTCTGATCAGCGTTTCCATGCTAACATTGGATACAATCATGAATAGGGTTTTTATATAAGAGGCCCTATGCCCTTGCTCAGAAAAACTCAAAGCTAATGATACCAACATTTTCTTAGAGGAAATATAACCTAGGAACTCATATGTGAACAAGATTGTCTTCTTTTAATTTATACCTTAAAACAAAAAAATTAGACTAAGACTAAAAAGAGAATGCTATTTGAGATGAGCTATGGGTCATAATTTCCATTTATGGAAGTATGAGTGTGTGTATGTCTGATTGATATCTGCCACTATGGGGTGATAAGGGAGAAGCCCATATTTTAATTGGGAGATGCATATGGATGGTTTGATTTTCTTTTGAGTTACCAAGAATGATAGCAACAATGATAACCACCATTAATAGGCTACTCATTGTCACACTTTTCATCCAATATCTTATTTAATCAGCAAAACAACTTATAAAATAGAAATGATAACTGTATGCTAAAGCTGATGCTAAGGCTCTTGAGTGGCTTGCCAAATGTCATCTAATTAGTAAGAGGAAAGGAGGGATTCAAACAGTCTAATTCCAAAATCTAACTTTTACCACTGCACAATACTACCTCCTGCCAGTTCAGCAATATGGTACTTCTACAGCTTACTTTTTCCAAATTGTTGACAGTATAATGCTATCATATGTAACAAATCAATAAGAACTCCTGGATACAATAGCTCAATAAAATCACTTTTTTATTAAATGGATTGTGTTAAGAAGGCAAAACCCTGGAACCCACCTAGACCTACTAGAGGCAGGACTCTGGAATCTCTACTACATTACCTCCTCAGTCAATTGTCATGTAGCCCGCCTAGCAAGACTTTGTGGGTGCAAGGTTGGGAATCATGTCTTAGAATCTAGGCATTTGGCCGGGGACTAGGTCTGTCACAAGAGGACCCGGCTTAGGAGTCACTCAATAAATAATTGTTGAACCTGCAATCTGTATGGTGATATCCCCACATCACAGCACTGATGAGAACTATTTTCCCTCTAATATTTTGCAAAGGGAAATCCACTCAGTGCCACAGTGCAGCTCAGCCTCTAGGGTTTGGGGGAGATGCTCAGGCTGCAACAGTGGAGTCTCTCAGTGGTTTTGCATCAAACAGAAATACTACACTCAAAGTAGACATTTTCCTTCCTAGGACAGTAGCTGCCCCTATCATTGAAGTTTATACGTATTTGTATATGTCATTACTGTTACCAGTTTTTCCTGAGTCCTGGGGAGAGTCCAGCTGAATGCCTGTAAAATACAGCAAGCTCCTAAGAGAAAGATGCTCTCTAAAGGTATAGTATTACTATAAATTTCAACTACTTCCCCAAGCTTGAAAATGCTGTCCTGGAGAGAATGATCACTTAACAATCATTGACTCATTTCCCAAGCTCGTAGGAAACCAGCCTAACTCCCAGGCATGGTAAATGTAAAGGAATGGGATAACTGGGGCACAGGGCAGAGAAAATACTAGCCAAAGGGACACTAATCTATTTACCAAATCTGTATCAGTCATAAATACGGGCTTATAATGACTTGGTGTAATGATAACAAAAAAATGGACTTAAGAAACTCCATTACCTATTTATAAGTGGAAATCCATCGTCTTAAAATAGTGTATTTTCTGGTTTTCTTATTGCTGCTCACAATTTAGCATGTGGCAGTATCAGGGAGACTGAGTCTCTTCTTTAACCCTGGAGAAGTGTGTCACCCCGATCTCCATAAGATTTTCACAGTGGCTATTTGAACAAGGATAGTTCCCTTGGAGTTAATCTTTTAAACTCAAGGCAAAAATCCCTTGAGCCCATCTCATATATATGAGGTTAAACATCTCTGAACTGTTCATAATCTTGGAGAACTGCCATCTTTTGGCCTGCAGATAAATACAACACTTCACCAGTTTCTGGGTATCTTAAACCCACTTGGGTTGTGATAACAAAGTAGAAACCACTGTTCTAGAGAGAAATGGATATATTTATAGACCAACAAAGGGAGCGTAAATCATACAACCATTTTTAAAAGTAATGATGCAATATGATCCAAAGACTCGGAAATATTACTAACATAGATTACATGCATTTACATTAGACATATACATATCTATGTGAATATTATAAATAAATGGTATATAATGTTTGAAACATACAAACATTATACAAATATACCTAATGCATTTATATTATTCTACTGGTGACCTTGTCCTGTCCCATGAATTCTGTGTTGACCACTGTCAGAACTCTCTCCTTTCTCTCTGTTCCAATAGAGACCTGCCTTCTCAAGCCCTCTTAGATGACTTACTAGGCATCTCAAAGTAAACTCTTGACCCTCTCTGCCAAACTTGCTCATCTCACAATCTTCCTCACCTCAAACGGAAACTCTTTTCAATCATTTACTCAAGGCAAAACGCTTAAGATTCTTGCTGATTCCTCTTTTCTTTTTTTTTAAGGTAAGGTCTCACTCTGCCACCCAGGCTTAAGGGCAGTGGCATGATCACGGCTCACTGCAACCTCGACCTCCCAGGCTCACATGATCCTCCCACCTCAGACTCCAGAGTAGCTGGGACTATAGGTGTGCACCACCGCATCTGGCTAGTTTTTTTTGTTGTTGTTGTTGTTGTTTTTTTTTGTATTTTTTGCAGAGACAGAGTGTTGTCATGTTCCCCAGTCTGGTCACCAGCTCCTGAGATCAAACGATCTGCCTGCCTCAGCCTCCCAAAGTGCTGGGATTACAGGCATAAGCCACCTCATCCGACCAATTTCTCTTTTTTCTACAGCAACCAAGACATTTCATTGTCCGTATACTCAAAATAGATCAAGAACCCAGACACACTTTATACTTCTATCGCCCCCACTCTTCAAAACACCCCACCTTGGAGATCAGAAGGGAGATCTGCCTTGAGTTACCTGCAAATTATGGAGTCACCAGCAAATTGATACATTTGATTGCCTTGGGAATAGAGGAGATCTGTTAAAGAGGAAGTGAGGAGAGAGAAAAGAATAAAACTCAAGAAAAAGCTGTGAGGAACTTTCACATTAGATCTCTGATATGGAAGGTGGAAATTTAAAAGAGTTAGAGGACCTTGCTTTGTTAGAGGTGAGACTATGTTAGATCAGCACTGGAGGCAAAGCTGCATATGCTCTAGGGGAAACAGCCACATAATCCCCCTAAAGGCTGTCTTGGAAATGTCCTAACTGTCACACAAACAGTCACTTGAGTCTAGGACCACTGCAAGGGAGAAATTTAGCCTCACAGAAAGTTATTCAGCTCCATCTTTCACCCTAGATGCAGTAGGGCCAGTTTCGTGCGTGTCCGTGTGAAGAGACCACCAAACAGGCTTTGTGTGAGCAATAAAGCTTTGGTGCAGGTGGGCTGAGTCTGAAAAGAGAGTCAGCGAAGGGAGATAGGGGTGGGGCCATTTTATAGGATTTGGGTAGGTAAAGAAAAATTACAGTCAAAGGGGGGTTGTTCTCTGGTGGGCAGGAGCGGGGGTCGCAAGGTGCTCAGTGGGGGAGCTTTTTGAGCCAGGAAAAGGACTTTCACAAGGTAATGTCATCACTTAAGGCAAGGACTGGCCATTTACACTTCTTTTGTGGTGGAATGTCATCAGTTAAGGTGGGGCAAGGCATATTCACTTCTTTTGTGATTCTTCAGTTACTTCAGGCCATCTGGGCCTACACGTGCAAGTCACAGGGGATGCGATGGCTTGGCTTGGGATCAGAGGCCTGACATTCCTGCCTTCTTATATTAATAAGAAAAATAAAATAAAATAGTGTTGAAGTGTTGGCACGGCGAAAATTTTTGGGGGGTGGTGTGGAGAGAGAATGGGCGATGTTTCTCAGGGCTGCTTCAAGCAGGATTAGGGGCAGCGTGGGAACCTAGAGTGGGACAGATTAAGCTGAAGGGAGGTCTTGTGGTAAAGGGTGATATTGTGGGAATGTTAGAAGAAACATTTGTTGTATAGAATGATTGGTGATGGCCTAGATACGGTTTTGGATGAATTGAGAAACTAAATGGAATAACAGAAGGAGAAAAACAGGTATAAAAGGTCTAAGAATTGGGACGACTCAGGATATCTGATTAGTGAGTGCCTAAGGAGATTCAGCATAGTCCTGCCAGCAAAGATTATTTATTTACTTCAAGAGTTAAGAGTGGCAGTTTGGGAATAGCATCAGGAGATATCAGCTGTGATGGCTTGGAAAAACAGTGTAAACCGGCAGTGTAAACAAGAGCAGGGCATGTATGAGTAGTTGAGAATGGTGAATAGGAGTATGACTAGACAGAAGATAGTAGGGATGACAAGTTTTTTGGGGCATAGTCTAAGTTGGTCTGGTGTCTGGAATGAGACTGGGGCCTAATAAAAAGGAGCGTCTATACAGGAGCTCAAATGGGCTGTACCCTGTAGCATTCCGAGGACAGGCCTGAATTCTGAGAAGGGAAACTGGTAAAAGTATTGTCCAGTCCTTTTTAAGTTGGTGGCTGAGCTTGGCGAGGTGTGCTTTTAAAAGACCTTTAGTCCATTCTACTTTTCTTGAAGACGGAGTACCGTAAGGGATATAAAGGTTTCACTGAATACTAAGAGCCTGAAAAACTGCTTGGCTGATTTGACTAATAAAGGCTCGTCTGTTATCAGACTGTATTGAGGTGGGAAGGCTAAACTGAGGAATTATGTCTGACAGAATGGAAGAAATGACTGCGGTGGCCTTCTCAGACCCTGTAGGAAAGGCCTCTACCTATCCAGTGAAAGTATCTACCTAGACTAAGAGGTATTTTAGTTATCTCACTCAGGGCATGTTGAGTAAAGCTAATTTGCCAGTCCTGGGTGGGGCAAATCCTTGAGCTTGATGTGTAGGGAAGGGAGGGGGGCCTGAATAATCCCTGATGAGCAGTAGAATAGCAGATGGAACACTGAGAAGTTATTTCCTTGAGGATAGATTTCCACGATGGAAAGGAAATGAGAGGTTCTAAGAGGCGGGCTAGTGGCTTGTACTATAGTATAACCTGCCTTTGCTGGTGTGTGGCAATTAGGCCTGGTGGAACCGCCATCAATAAATCAAGCCTGATCAGGGTGAGGAACAGGAAAAAAGGAAATTTGGGGAAATGGGGTGAATGTCAGGTGGATCAGAGAGATACAGTCATGGGGGTCAGGTGTGGTATCAGGAATAATGTGGGAGGCCGGATTGAAGTCTGGGCCAGGAACAACGGTAATTGTGGGAGACTCAACAAAGAGTGAGTACAGCTAAAGGAGCCGGGGAGCAGAAAGTATATGCATCAGGTATGAGGAAGAAAATAGATTTTGGAAGTTATGAGAACTGTAGAAAGTGAGTTGAGCATAGTTTGTGATTTTGAGGGCCTCTAAAACTATTAAAGCAGCGGCAGCCACTGCACGCAGACATGAGGGCTAGGCTAAAACAGTAAGGTCAAGTTGTTTGGACAGAAAGGCTACAGGGTATGGTCCTGGCTCTTGTGTAAGAATTCTGACCGTGCTAACCATGCCTAGGAAGGAAAGGAGTTGTTGTTTTGTAGAAGGTTCTTGGGTTTGAGAGATCAGTCGGACATGATTGGCAGGGAGAGCACGTGTGTTTTTATGAGAATTATGCCGAGACAGGTAACAGATGAGGAAGAAATTTGGGCTTGATTGAAGTAACGGGGGCTGTCTGTGAAGCTTTGCGGCAGTACAGCCTAGGTAATTTGCTGAGCTTGATGGGTGTCAGGGTCAGTCCAAGTGAAAGCGAAGAGAGGCTGGGATTAAGGGTGCAAAGGAATAGTAAAGAAAGCATGTTTGAGATCTAGAACAGAATAGTGGGTTGTAGAGGCAGGTATTGAGGATAGGAGAGTATATGGGTTTGGCACCATGGGGTGGATAGGCAAAACAATTTGGTTGATAAGGTGCAGATCCTAAACTAACTTGTAAGGCTTGTCTGGTTTTAGGACAGGTAAAATGGGGGAATTGTAAGGAGAGTTTATAGGCTTTAAAAGGCCATGCTGTAGCAGGCGAGTGATAACAGGATTTAATCTTTTAAAGCATGCTGTGGGATGGGATATTGGCGTTGCGTGGGGTAAGGGTGATTAGGTTTTAATGAGATGGTAAGGGGTGCATGATCGGTCACCAAGGATGGAGTAGAGGTATCTTATACTTGTGGGTTAAGGTTGGGGGGATACAAGAGGAGGACGCAAAGGAGGCTTTGGGTTGGGAAGAAGGGCGGCAATGAGATGTAGCTGTAGTCCAGGAATAGTCAGGGAAGCAGATAATTTAGGTAAAGTGTCTCAGCCTAACAAGGGAACTGGGCAGGTGGGGATAACTAAAAAGGAGTGCTTAAAAGAGTATTGTCTACGTTGGCACCAGAGTTGGGGAGTTTTAAGAGGTTTAGAAGACTGGCCGTCAATATCCACAACAGTTAACGGAGGCAAGGGAAACAGGCCCTTGAAAAGAAGGTAATGTGGAGTGGGTAGCCTCTGTATTGATTAAGAAGGGGACGGACTTACCCTCCACTGTGAGAGTTACCTAAAGCTCGGCGTCCGTGATGGTCTACGGGGCTTCCGAGGCGATCGGGCACTGTCAGTCTTTAGCCGCTAAGGCGAGAAAATCTGGGAAGGAGTCAGTCAGAGAGCCTTGGGCCAGAGTTCTAGGGGCTCTGGGAGTGGCTGCCAGGTGAGTTGAACAGTCCAATTTTCAGTGGGGTCCCACACAGATGGGACGCGGCTTAGGAGGAATCCCGGGCTGTGGGCATTCCTTGGCCCAGTGGCCAGATTTCCAGCACATGTAGCAAGCTCCTGTGGGAGGAGGTTCTGGAGGAATGCCTGGCCGCTGTGCGGTTTAGGCGTTTGGAAGTTCTTGTGTGCTGGAGATGTGGCTGGGGTTTGTCTCACAGTGGAGGCAAGGAATTGCAACTTTTTTCTATTATTGTACACCTTGAAGGCGAGGTTAATTAAATCCTGTTATGGGGTTTGAGGGCCGGAATTTAATTTTTGGAGTTTTATTTAATGTCGGGAGCAGATTGGGTAATAAAATGTATTTTGAGAATAAGACTGCCTTTTGACCTTTTAGGGTCTAGGGCTGTAAAGTGTCTCAGGGTTGCTGCCAAACAAGTCATGAACTGGGCTGGATTTTTATATTTGATGAAAAAGAGCCTAAACGCTATCTGATTTGGGATAAAGAAAAAGGAGCATCAACCTTGACTATGCCTTTAGCTCCAGCCACCTTTTTAAGAGTAAATTGCTGGGCAGGAGGGGGAGGGCTAGTCACTGAACGAAACTGTAAGCTGGACCAGGTGTGAGGAGGGGAGGTGCTAAAAAGATTATAGGGTGGAGGAGCAGAGGCTGAGGAAGAATTGGGACCTAGCTTGGCCTGGCGAGGAGCAGCCTGGGGAGGAAGGGAGAGGTCAGATGGGTCTGTAGAAAATGAAGATTAGAAAGACTCAGCGATGCTTGGGGTTGGTACTGAGGGGACAGGCGGGAGGGAAAGAAGGAAGATTTGGGACGAGTTGCACTGGGCAAAAGGACTGATGTGTAAAATAATGCCTGGACGTCAGGCACCTCAGACCATTTGCCTATTTTACGACAAGAATTATTTAGATCTTACAGGATGGAAAAATTCAAAGTGCCATTTTCTGGCTATTTGGAACTACTGTCGAGTTTGTATTGGGGTCAAGCGGCATTGCAGAAGAAAATAAGGCATTTAGGTTTTAGGTCAGGTGTGAGTTGAAGAGGTTTTAAGTTTTTGAGAACACAGGCCAAGGGAGTAGAAGGAAGAATGGAGGGTGGAAGGTTGCCCATAGTGAAGGAAGCAAGCCTAGAGAAAAGAGAGTAGAGAAATGGAGGGAAGGGGTTCAGGGGTTCTTACCTTCCAGAAAAGTGGGAAAAGGGGTTGAGGCATAGAGATAAGAGGTCGGGTCATGGAAATAAGGGATGGGGCACAGAAATAAGGGGTCGGGGCACGGAAATAAGGGGTAGGAGCATGGAAATAAGGGGTCGGGGCACAGAAATAAGGGATTGGGGTGCAGAGATATGAGGTTGGGGTACTTGCCCCTCCTCTAGAAAAGCAGGACTTGCCGCTAAGAGTGAAGGAGAAGGGGTTGAGGGGTACTTGCCTGTCCCCCAGAAAAGCAGGACTTGCTGCTAAGGGTGAAGGACAAAGGGTTGAGTGGTACTTGCCCCTCCCCCAGAAAAGCAGAGAAGGGGTAGAGACAAGGAGAGAAGGGGTTGGGGTACTTGCCCCTTTCCCAGAAAAGTGGGACTTGCCGCTAAGGGTGAAGGACCAAGGCAGGCATCCCTGCGTGGTCTGACACCTTTGAAACGTGGGTGAATAATCAGATAGGTGTCCCTGCAATGATTAAACACCAAGGGAAGCTGCCTTCCCAGTTCGTGACCGGCGCCGCAGTTTTGGGTCCACGGATAAAACATGTCTCCTTTATCTCTCCCAGAAAATGAAAGGAATTGAAATTAAGAGAAGGGAGAGATTGAAGAGTGGAAAGGAGAAAGTGGTTGAGGGACAGTGAGAGAGGCTGGAGAAGAGAGTAACAAGAGGCCGCTTACCTGATTTAAAATTGGTGAGATGTTCCTTGGGCTGGTCGGTCTGAGGACCTGAGGTCATAGGTGGATCTTTCTCATGGAGCAAAGAACAGGAGGACAGGGGATTGATCTCCCAAGGGAAGTTCCCCGATCCGAGTCACGGCATCAAATTTCATGCGCGTCCATGTGAAGAGACCACCAAACAGGCTTTGTGTGAGCAATAAAGCTTTTAATCACCTGGGTGCAGGTGGGCTGAGTCCAAAAAGAGAGTCTGAAGGGAGATAGGGGTGGGGCCGTTTTATAGGATTTGGGTAGGTAAAGGAAAATTACAGTCAAAGGGGGGTTGTTCTCTGGTGGGCAGGAGTGGGGGTCGCAAGGTGCTCAGTGGGGGTGCTTTTTGAGCCAGGATGAGCCAGGAAAAGGACTTTCACAAGGTAATGTCATCACTTAAGACAAGGACTGGCCATTTACACTTCTTTTGTGGTCGAATGTCATCAGTTAAGGTGGGGCAAGACATATTCACTTCTTTTGTGATTCTTTAGTTACTTCAGGCCATCTGGACATATACGTGCAAGTCACAGGGGATGCGATGGCTTGGCTTGGGCTCAGAGGCCTGACAGCCAGGTCATGTGTTTTTCATAGAATAAAAGGAAGAGAAGCAGTCAAACTGGCTCCAATTTCAGAAGGATGTGGGAAAACTACAATCCAGGGTCACTTAGGCGTCTCAGTTGCACCCCAGGGCAACACCCTCCCCACAACGGCCATCACACAACCCAAGTTCCTGTTGGATGGGCCAGGCTGCACCAGTCATTTAATTTAATGGAGGCTGGGATGGAATAAAAAATGATGGAGTTCCTGAGATAAAATTATTGTGAGTGATGTCCCATGGGGAGGCTGGGGAGACTCAGAACAACCATCACCACCAAGCTGCAATCCTGCAACACCCTGGATTCTCTAGGCACATATACTAGGAGGAAGAATCTCCAGAGGAAACGACCCCAAAGGCGCTGGTGGATGAAGGGAAGAAGAGGGAGACAGGAGCCTGCAAGGAGCTGAGTAGTGGTGGTTTCAGGAGCAGGAAGACAAAACAATAGATCACCAGATTCCAAAGCAGAGAGAACAGGGAACTGTAGAATAAAACCCTGTTTCTACTTACCCCCCATCCACAGCAGAGGTTCCTGGAGGAAATTATTTAGAAATAGAGTCCTAGGGACAACTGGATTTCCTCTCATCAAAAGAGTAAAAGATTCTGACGTCCATTTAGACTTGAAATGTTCTGATAAATGTAAATCTTGGGATATATCTATCACCTCTCTTTTCTAAATTGTCTTTAATAAGCATGAACCACTTTTAATTTTTTAAATCAATACAAAATAAAAGGAAATGACTGTGGTTGCTGCACTCATTTTTTTTCTCTATGTTTCTAAAAGATTTACTCACAGTCATATTACAAACTTCATGTGGTGTAGTTGGCAACTATCTCATTTCATTGACTGAAAAATGGAGTACTGCAGAGATTAATAAACCTTTTAAAGGTCAAAATTCTAAACCTGTGTGTTATTTTTCCCTAAGTACAAATTCCTGATCCTAACATGTTCGAGCAGTTGTCAAGTCCTAATTCTGCTTTGTCCCAGATTCTAGTTGGGAAGGGCTGAACCAGGTGATTTGAGACTAATTATTCAAATATTAAAAATGGCATCTGGCTTTACTTCTGTTAAGATGCAGTTGACTGCGATTATTTTCCTTTCTTCTGCCTTAAGGCTTCTCTGCACCCCATGTTCAACTGGCTCTTTCTTTAGAAGATACATCAGATGGGATCTCTCTTTTCCTAGATTCCTTGAGTGGGAGCATTCTTTTTTGTCAATAAATACTTCAGGGATAACATGAGAAATAAAATTCTATAACAAAATCACAGATTCTAGTGCTATTGGGGGTTCATTTACATAAGTAACATCTATCTATGTTGCTTAAATTTCATATTTCACTTGCAATTAATATTAGTAAATATTGCTAAAATACCAATGTTTTGTTTTTAGTTGCCATCTACTTTCCTTCCAAGTATGATGTAGGCACAGGAAAAGCAGAAAAAAAAGAAAGAAAACAAATTGCAAACCTTAAATACTAAACTGTCAGTTACTACACAGTTTCATGATAATTCCAGAGAACAAAATATATATTTATGTGTTTCTTTTTCCCATACCCTTTCTTTTATTAAATTATGCCCACCAAGTGCCAGTAATTACTCTTTTCGTCAGAATCAGGGAAACAAAATTATGCTATTAAGAGCCAAGAGGCAAGAAATGTTTTTGGAAAACATTAAACGAATGTGGTTGCCTATTGAGTTATAGTTTTACCAGATAAATGACTCTTTTGACCAATTCTCAAGTGTAAGCCTGAAACAAATAAGCATTATTGCTCAAGCTTCTGGCTTGGGAAAAACATATGCACAATTTCGTCTACTATAAACCCGTATTGAGTGTGTGTGCAAACAATCTTCACTTAATCTGAGGGAGAGGCCAATGAAGGAAGGACCAATAGCTAGCATGAAAGAGCAGGTTGATAATAGCTTAACAGGGAAGGAAAAGAATAAATTCAGTAAAGTCAGCTCTGTTACTTCATAGTAAGACTGGCCAGAGGCAGGGATAGCAGAGTCTGCCAAACACAGAAGAATCAAAGTTTAATAAGCGTTGAAAGTAAAAGCAAGGTTTGGCAGTCATTTAATTTAATTATCTTCCATTTCTGCAGAGAGGAATCTCATCTCTGGAGAAGTAATGTGGCTTGCTCAAAATTAGACAACTGGTAAGTGAAAGGGTTTCTGCTTCTACTGAAAGTTCTTTTCGCTCTTCTCCCAACTGACTCTTTTTGAGGAGGATGCGAATGCTAATGAAATTCACCTGGAGCCTAGTTTGTTTGGCTTTGATATGGGAATTAATGCAGACATTTGGGAACAATAGACTTTGTTGACAAGGACTGAAACTTTGGTTTGAGCAGAAATAAGTTTGGAGATATCAAATACTCTATAACCAGATCAAGCTAATGTGGGTGGGGAGGGTGGGGAAGACAGGAGTTAGATACTCATACAGAAACAAAGCACAGGGTTGAATATCAGGAAGTTATGGTTGTTTGTCAGGAAAGTCTAAAAGAAGATCTAAGGACGATAGCTTTGCATGTCAGGCACATCTCTGTAAGAGCTGAAAGTTAGGGGGGAAAGGGCGGGTTTCACTGACAGGGTTCATTGATCCCTGTCACAAGGGCAGGTGGGGACTTCCCAAGCATTCTTACCTGAGAAGTTCTCCACTTCCCCTAGGTCTTAAAAGTACTCTGTGTTCTGAACAGGGCTTTCCACTGCAGTCTAAAATTTTTGATTCACTACCAGAAGGCAACATTCAACACATTCAAACTATCAAGAAAAAATATAAATTTAATTTACAAAACTTTCTAGGCATGTGAAGTCTTCTCCTTTTTCTTATCCTCAATCAGCCTATTTCTGTATATAACTTTCATTATGTTCTAAGTTTATTAAACCAATGTCCTTTTAAAACAATTTTATGCCAATTAATAATAAGTTTTTATCACGCAGTTGATGCCTTTTAATCAGTTGGGTCAGCAGAAACACTGACTTCAACATTTCTCATTAAAATAGTAACCATTCTAAATCAGTAATAGTTTCAGAAATGTCAGACGAGCAGCAACTAGGATAAAGATCCCTAATGGCAACATAATCCCCAGTGTCTTCACCACACCTTAACCCTTGAGATCAAAGTTAAATTATATCAGTTAAAGCTTACTAATTCAGTGAGAAGCATGGGGCTTCACTTTTTCACAGAAATGATACCTGGTTCAAATCATCTAATGTGACTTTTTTTTTTTTTCTGAGACAGAATTTCACTCTTCTTACCCAGGCTGGAGTTCAATGGCATGTTCTTGGCTCACCACAACCTCCGCCTCCCAGGTTCAAGCGATTGTCCCACCTCAGCCTCCCGAGTAGCTGGGATTACAGGCATGTGCCACCACGCCTGTCTAATTTTGTATTTTTGGTAGAAACGAGGTTTCTCCATGTCGGTCAGGGTGGTTTCCAACTCCCGACCGACCTCAGGTGATCCGCCCGCCTTGGTCTCCCAAAGTGTTGGGATTACAGGCGGGAGCCACCACACCCAGCCTTAAAGTGGCTTTTTAATTTTAACCTCATGTGTTTTTCAAGCTTCCAGAACAGAGAATTCTGCTTGAATAGTAAGCTTAAATATTTGGTGGCAATGCCTGTGATTCATTGTGTTCTTGAACTCTAACTCATTACCAATGGTGTTTTATCCAAGTTACAGGAAAAGACTAGGCAATTAATTTTGATGCCATTGAAAAAGCCTTTTACATACTCTTGCATGCTGGATACTGCCGGTTTAGTGCAAATCCATTATCCCTTAACCACAAATGCAAAAAACAGAAAGTCTAAAAATTAAAAATGTTTTGTTTTATTTTTTACAATTAGCACCATATTTATTTAGTGGGAAAATCTGACGAACTGATATGAGACTATTTGGAATCGATTTATCTCCCTTAGTGTAAATATTGATTATTTTTATTATAGAAATCTTAATGTATTTTATAAAGGGGAGTTGCCCTAGACACTACTGAAGGCTGTTACATAATATAAAATGTTTCTGTGTGTGCATGTGTGTGTGTGTATGTGCACGCATGTGAGCACAGACTGTATTACCTTGGAAAATATGAAAAGAAAATGAATTTCAAAACATAGCCAGCCGAATCAGTTTTAAATAAGGATGAACACCAAAAAAGTAAAATGTGGATATTTTCTAAGACTGCAGAAAGTGATTTTCAAAAATTGCCTCTGCTTAAGTAAGCAGTTCTTATTGTTGTTGCTCATTCATTCACACTCTTTCCCCCTGGAAGATTTTGTTTGGGTTTTTATTTTATGCTATTTTTATTTTTACTTCAGTCTTCAATTTGCATACTTATAAAACAATCAGCAGAAGGAGAGCACTAGAATCTATAACACAACAAATCCACAGTGGACAGTGGCCACACAGCCTTTCTGATGCTATTAGGACAATGCCTCATAGTGGTTTACTTGGCTACTCCTTGTGATTAGGGGCATATTTATTCAAAGAACATTTAATATTTGGCTTTGTTGTTGAAAATTTCAGCAAAGGATCTGTAAAAAGAAATGCTATTTATTTGAGCTATGCCCAATGCATACCCCAGCACCTTGTTTCTCATTTATTCTGCTGCAGTCACACAGTGTGCATGAATCTTACCCACTCGTAATAACCACTTTGAAAAGAAAAAAGAAAAAATAATCTCTTATCTTCCTAGGTGTGTTCTAAAATAAAGTGTTTTCTGCTCTCAATGTATTACTTTACCTTCCACATTTTGGTTGCAACTAGAACTATAGTTAAAATCAATATATTAGTCTTTAGCTGACGATTACAAGGATAGTGGTTGAAAATGGATACTAAGTTATATATGTTAGGTTCTGCACAAAGAATATTAATTAGATATGATCCTTTATCAACTGTGATATTGAATTCCAAAACGGAGAGAAACAGAGAGAGAGACTAAACACAACTGTAATATCAAAAGTCAGTGTTGTGACAAGAAAAAGTTTTCAAAATATTCATTATGTACATGATTGTTCATGAAGTTCATCTTGGGCATATAACTTTCTGTTAGAATGAGAAAGAGTGAGAGGGAAAGTTCTAGAGGCTGGGAATATTCAACTCAGATTTTGTTCAATAAGAGAGGCTTAGAACATAAAATCCAAATGAACTGGTTTTATTGTCGTCATTGAAAATTGAAAAGAAAGCAGAATTTGGACTCTATATCTACAGGCTATGGACTGGAAACCAACTGACGTTAATTTACAAATTGACAGACAGCAAAAGAAGTGAGAAGTATGCAACCTACATATATTAATCTGGATGCATTTAAAATGCATTTCATTTCAACAAGATCTCTTTAGAAGTCCACTAGCAGTGTATATTTTGCGTATATAGTCATGAGCTTTCAATAAGTGGCTGGTTCTTATGAATTCAGTGGAAACCTCAGTGGGGAGGAAAGCAGAAACCATGAAGCCGCAGGGATGTTTCAACTCCCACAAATTAGTGCTACTTCAGAAAAACAACTACCAACCTTTAAACAGCTTAAGCAAAATGTCAAGTAAATCAAGTACCTACCATATGCTAAGCCTGTGTTATGAAAATGTTAACAAATAGCTAGGTATTATTACAGTGAATAAAAGAAAACACATTGCAATTGATGGCAGCTGGGAAAATTACTACCCAATCATATAAACCAGAACTAAAAAATGATTCGGCAATATGGGAGAGAATTTTATGCATCTCCCCCACCCCCTTTCTTCTGAGACAGGTTGGAGGCAGTAGCATGATCATACCTCACTGCAGCCTCAAACTTCTGGGCTTCAGTGATCCTCCTGCCTCAGCCTCCCTAGTAGCTAGGACTACAGTTGTGTGCTACCATGCCAAGCTATTTAAATAAATATGTGTGTGTGTATATATATATGTGTGTGTTTATATATATATGTGTATGTGTGTATATATATGTATGTGTGTATGTATATATATGTATATATATCTTGTAGAGACAGGATCTGGCTATGTTGCCCAGGGTAGGCATCTTTCTTTTATAATTACAAAAATTTTAGTAGTATCTCTATTAATCTTTTAGGTACAATTGTGTTCTTTGAGCCTAATGTGAGGAATTGCATAAATTACATAAAACGTGAACTAGCCAGGGAGACTAGTATACAAATTATCTGCCTAGATTTGAAAGTGACATGCATCCTGGATGCTCACATATCTACTCATTCTTCATGTAATTTTATTTTGAGATGTATATGTAAATAAAATTACATATATATTTTGTATACATGTAATTTATGTATATGTAATTTTATGCAAAATTACATATGTACAAAATATATATGTAATTTTATTTACATATATACTACTGCTTAAAAGTTCTTATGTATATTTTCTGGAATTTCTATGTAAATTATCTAATATATATATATGTAGTGAGACAGGATCTTGCTCTGTCACCCAGGCTGGAGTGCAGTGGCATGATCACAGCTTACTGCAGCCTCGACATCCCAGGCTCAAGCAATTCTCCTGCCTCAGCCTCCCTGGTAGCTGGGACTACAGGCACGTCCCACCACACCTGGCTAAAATACATGAAAATTAGCCAGTGGTGGTGGTGCTGCCTCTAGTTGTTGCCCAGACTGGTCTCAAACTCCTGAGCCGAAGTGGTCCTCCTGCCTTGGCGGAATGGTGGGATTACAGGTATGAGCTACGGTGCCCGGCATCTTGACATATTTAAGCTGACATAAATAAGCTTGACATATTTAACCTTTATTATTTTTATTTTTTTGCGATGGGTTCTCACTCTGTTGTCCAGGCTGGAGTGCAGTGGCGCGATCTCGGCTCACTACAACCTTCATCTCCCAAGCTCAAACGATTCTCCCACCTCAGCCTCCCAAGTAGCTAGGATTACAGGCATGAGCCACCTCACCCAGCTAATATTTTTGTGTTTTTAGTAGAGACAGAGTTTCACCATGTTGGCCAGGCTGGTCTCAAACTCCTGGCCTCAAGTGATCCGCCTGCCTCAGCCTCCCAATTCCTCTTTTTCTTAAAGAGATATTTAAAAGCTTATAGAACTCAGACTATTCTGACATGGTATACTTTACTTATCCTTAGCTAAATTTTATAATTAAGATAGGAAATGTACATGCAAGGTAGCAAAACAAGTAGACAGTGAAAATAATTATTTCTGTCATCCTACAACAGGCCACAGGGAACTACTGCTTAAAAGTTCTTATGTATATTCTCTTGAATTTTCTATGAATATTATTGTGCCCTGTGTTACCTTCTTCAACAACTTTCTTTTTTTCCTCTTAACAATATATCTTAGAGAAAGTCTGTGTCAACCTGTCAGTACATACAGAGGTATCTCATTTTTAAAAAGGCTGCAAGGTGATCCATTATATGAATGCACTATAATTATTTTAATCAGTTTTCTATTAATGAGCCTTTTAAAATATTTCTAGAATGTTACTACTAATAACAATGGACATGCATCTTTGCTTACACAGTAGACATATCCATAGGAGAGAGTCCTTGATATGGGATTGTCAGGTCAAATAGTATATATGTTGAAAAACTGGAAAGATATTTCTAAATTATGCTCCCAAGCAAATATCCCAATGTATATTCCTATTAAAACTGCTTGAAAATGTTCATTTCTCCACATCTTCAACAATAATTTTTCTGGTGAATATGAAAGTTAAAATGGTATTTCACAGTTGTTTTAATTTTAATATAAAATTATGGATGCTTCTAAGCATTTGTTCAGATGTAAGTTTTTTTTTTTTTTTTGGTCAAACTATTTATTCCTGTTCTTTCCCTTTTCTCCTATGGATTTATTTACTCTTTCCTCAATCATTTATAATATATCTTCAAATTATAAAGAGTATAATTCTAAACACAATGGTATGCACTGCAAATATGTTTTTTTTTTTCCTTTTTTAAAATTTTCACATTAAGATATTTGGCCTTAAAAATTGTAGGTATAAAGGTTTGTCAATTTTATCCTTGGATCAGTGTTTCATTGCTTTTTATCAAAAGATAGAGTAATATTTTTAAGGAAACAAATGACTTTATTATTTTATGTAATTATAGGACATAGTTTTAGTTGCTTTTCTTTAAGAAGAGATACATTTTAGAGAAAAATACAAAGAGCTTGGAAACATGAACAGATGCTGAATTTCACACATAATTTAATATTAAATTTAAAAAAATTTTGTTACAAATAGATCATGATTTTCATAAATAATAGGTAAGGAAAACTTAGTTCTTATTTTTGAGAGTATAAAATTCTGCGTTGAAAAATTTGTTTCTATCGATTTCCTTCTAGATTGAAAAGTAGCAGTTGCCTCAAGAATCTCTGAGGTCTGGTACATGGTAGAGGTTAAGTAACAAAGAAGGTCTCTCAGCTAAGAAGCCCTACGGTTTCCAGTTTGCTCAGCTATGGGAACCTAGTGGATTCAATAGGGCCTCGAATATACTGTGTCACAGGGCAGCCTCTCTCATAGCCCATTTTAAGGTTTAGCTTTCCCTCTGCAACTTAACAAGCTGTCTTCCAGCTTCCTGCTCACTTCTGACAACTTGATTGAATTGGACGCCCTAGGATGCTCATGGTGTCACCTATGACAGAGACTCTGTAGGCAAAATCCCAGCCTGTGCTGGAATTTAACATTTAAAAAATAACCTAAGTAGAACACAAGATTGTAAAACTGTAATATAGGAAGATTCTAACACCAAAAGTGTGACTTGAGCCAATGAAATGCCAAAATCCAGTTCTAGCTGACAACGTCAGTAGTGGAGGACAGACTTCCACTTGTCATTTGAGGAAAAAGCATGTGGATTCATGAGTGAAACAGCAGATACCCCACTGCCAATTACCAAATCCCATGCACATTCCTGTTCTCCAGTCACCTTTTCTCCATAAATGTTTGTTGTATAAAATTAAAGCCTTCCCAAATATTAACAAGTAAACCTTTATCCTCTGATTTCTTTCTCTAAACTCGTACTGCCTTCATATTCAATATCACTGACTTCCACCAACTTACATTGCATTCTCAGCTTATGTTGTAGGTGCTATCTCATCTAAAACTGATTCTGTTCTCGAGTCTCCAGAATGAGCACAACCCTGCCATCTCTGGACTTCAGCCCAGTGAAAGTGCTTTCAGACTTCTGACCTCAAGAACTGAAAGAGAATAAACGTATTTTGTTTCACGCCATTAAGTTTGTGGTAATTTGCTGTGGCGGCCATAGGAGACTTACGCATACCTATTAGGAACTGTTACTCCAGTGAAAACATATGACTTGCAGACACAGTGAAGAACCTGACACAGCTATTAACACTGGTCTGGGGAACCGAAGCTTTGGTTTTAAAGGATTTCTGAAACCAATACAATGACTGCCACTTTTCCCCATATTCATCGAGGGAATAAATACCTAGACACCTGGCAGCAAGAGGTCTTTCCTTCCCCAGAGACCATCTCTTCTCCTATTACTTAAAAGAAAAATGTTACTGCTCATCACTGAAGTCACATTATTCTTTTCCTTTCTACCTTGTTTTCCATTGTGCTTCATCCAACCTGTCTTTCTGAACTTTAAGGAGAACAGAGTCCTGTCTCAGGGGACTTAGATGCCAATGCCATCCCAAGTTAATATTCCAGCCATGTCTTATGCTCCCTCCCAGGTCTCATCACTGAAAACTTCTGAACTTAAATTCTCCCCAGGTTCCAGCATCACTCATATTCTCATTTTCCTCTTCTGCCTTTACTTCAGATTCTTGTTAATTTTCCCTACACATGGCTTATAATGAGGTGATACAGCCAAGTGACAAAAGTTCAGATGGTCTGGTTGTAATTTCTGGTCTTTCGCCATCTATTGTGTGACGTTGAATGAGGTATTTAACCTCTCTGGGCCTCAGTTTACTGAAAAAAAAGTGGAATTACGAATGATACCTACCAATTTTATTTTTATTACAAAGATTCAATGAGCTTGTATTTGCTAATCACTTAGAATAGTCATTGTTGTAGAGTAAGCACTACAAATGTTTTTGTTAATAATAAATGAAAATTCCAAGTTCATCAGTTAGTCAGCTTTCTGTCATAAGTTTTGAGGTCCATCAAGGTTAGGCTCACAAATATTTCAGCATTTTTAAGGCTCACATTTCCCTGCATATGTGAGATATGTATTTGATGAGATCAATAAAACTTCAAGGAAAACAGAAAAATACTTTCATAGCGATTGTCAATGTGGCTAACTCATTATTTTCGCCAGTCAGTGCTTCTAAATTTCTATACAACAGCCTAGGCTAGTCCAATGGCAAATTAGAAATTGACCTAGTTTGTGTTTTTTTTAGTGTTTTTAGAAAGAGTCTCAGTCTGTCATCCATGCTGGAGTGCCATTGTGTAATCACGGCTCACTGCAGCAGCCTCCACCTCCCTCTTTGGGTAATCCCCCTGCCTCATCATCCTCAGTAGCTGAGACTACAGGTGTGCAACACCACTCTCAGATAGTTTTTTATTTTTTTATAGAGATGTTTTTGCCATGTGGCCCAGGCTGGTCTCGAACTTCTGAGCTCAGCAATCCTCCTTCCTTGGCTTCTCAAAGTGCTGGGATTACAGCCGAGATCCACTGCATCCAGTCCAAGTTTGTGTTGTGAATCCTTAACTTCAATGTACTCCCCACAAACTCTAATCTCTCTGCCCATAAACTTTCATTTGCCTTCCATCTTATGAAACCTACTTCCAAGAAACGCTCTGATACCAGTCATTTAAAACATAGTATGGATTTAAAGAAAAGGTGCTATTTACCTAAGATAAACCCTTTTTTAGCAGACATGCTGTTTGGTTTTGTTTTTCTGGTCCCTCCCATGTCCCCAACCCTGGAATCTAGATCATGGCTCTAACACTTAGCAGCTGTTTAATGCCAGGATCCTCAGTTTCCCTATCCAGAAGGCACTCCTGAAGATGACACTCCTGTCCTGGGACTTCTGGCAGAGTCATTCCCAGCTCTATCTCAGGAAAAGAATGAGCTGTTGTTCAGGAGGACCTCACTGCATCACATCGCCCTGGGGTCACAGCAGTGACTGCTTCAGGGAGGGCCTGGGAATGCTCCTTACAGCCAGGGGCAGTTTCTAGATCTCTAAAATGAAAATATTTAGAGCCAGAAAGACATGCATCCACATCTCTGAAATTCTCACATTTCCCACAAGCCACTTTCTAGTTCCTGAGAAGTAGATGCAGAAGAGATACTCTGCTTATTAATAACTAGTGGTTTAGCCCCACTTCCTATATATAATTATTTATCTGACAAAATGAATGGGCCTTTGGCAAGCTTTCACCTAAGGCCTGAAGCAGTGTTTGGAGGAATATGAAATGCGGACTGTCTGCATCATACTTACCGGGAGTGCTGGCTGAAGTGCAGATTCTTGGCTCTACCACAGATCTAAGAAGTTAGGATGACGAGGCCAGAATTAGACATTTTTTTTTGTAATGAGTAATTAGTGAGCAGTTCTGGCCTCACCTAAAAACAATTTCAATAGCTGCTTTGGCCCTTTTTTTTCTGAGACCATGTCCTTACTTTGGCTCTAGAGCTTCCAATGGAGTTGGGAAGGCACAAGGTTTCGGGAAAAGTAAAGGATGTAGTCACATAAGCAATATTGAATTTAAAAATACAAAATACATTTTTATGGGCAAAGAATGCAAGGAGAAAAAAGAAGAAGATAATTCAAATGCTATGAAAAGCAGTAACATCTGTATGAGAAAATAATAGTTGAAGTAAAAAGCAAACTAAAATATAGTACAATTTTAAATAATTGATAGAAAAGACACAAGTTGGGGCCTTCCACCTGCAGAGAAGGCAATATAATCCTATCCCACTGTTTTCTCCAGGACTGAGCAATACTTAAATAGTCAATACAATTTATTAGTTTTCAACCCTGTATTACTCCATTTTCACACTGCCGATAAAGACATACCCAAGATTGGGTCATTTATAAAGAAAAGTGGTTTAATTGACTCACAATTCCACATGGCTGGGGAGGTCTCACAATCATGGTGGAAGGCGAGCAGGAGCAAGTCACATCTTATATGGTGGCAGGGAAGAGAGAACTTGTGCAGGGGAACTCCTCTTTATAAAGCCATCAGACTCCATGAGACTTATTCACTATCATGAGACAGGACAGGAAAGACCCGCCCCCATGATTCTATTACCTCCCACGGGGTCTCACCCACAGCAGGTGGGAATTGTGGGAACTACAGTTCAAGAAGACATTTGGGTGGAGACACAGCCAAACTATATCAAACCCTTACATTCAACTTATGGATAAAACATGGGATACTTTGCTGCCAGTGCATGACAAAATGTAAATGTTTACAGGGCAGACAAACAAAAGTAAACATTATAGACAGAGTTGAGTTGTGCAAGGAGAAAGGAAAGACAGAGTAGCCATGGGAAAACAGTTTTGTGCATAAAGTTATAAGATTAGAGTGAATGTTGATAAAACAAGAAATTGATAATAATAGAAAATATTTAAGAGCATCTACATGTTGGATGCTAAAGTCTGCAAATGCATTGCTCCACTTAAGCATTACAAGCAACCACATGCAGGGGATATTAGCCTTTTCCCTGATACACAGGTGAGGAAACAGAGCCATAGAAAGGCTCCATCAGTTACTTGGGGTTGCAAAGCTGGTAAGCTGAAGAACAAGGATTTCAAACCAAGAGGTCTACTTCAAGAACCAATGCTTTGGCCAGGCGCGGTGGCTCATGCCTATAATCCCAGCACTTTGGGAGGCCGAGGCGGGCAGATCACGAGGTCAGGAGATCGAGAACATCCTGGCTAACACGGTGAAACCCCGTCTCTACTAAAAATACAAAAAATTAGCCGGGCGTGGTGGCAGGCGCCTGTAGTCCCAGCTACTCAGGAGGCTGAGGCAGGAGAATGGCATGAATCCAGGAGGAGAGCTTGCAGTGCGCCGAGATAGCACCACTGCACTCCAGCCTGGGCGACATAGCGAGACTCTGTCTCAAAAAAAAAAAAAAAAAAAAAAAAAAGAACCAATGCTTTCAAACACTTTCCCTCATCAATAAAACTAGTAAAATTACATGAAGTTATAAACAAAAGCAGCAAAATCAATGAAATGAACATGACATATTGGAAAGGAAGAGATGAGGAATATGAGTGGGAGGGGGAGTATATCATCCTCCCTTATGTTAGGGTGGTAGAAATCTTTTCTAAAATGGGTATGTCATGATAGAGCAGAATAAGCATAAAGTTTAGAACTATGGGAGTAAAAGCAAAGTGGTTGAAGACTGTCTTTGGAACTAAAGTAGGAAAGGTTGAATTTTAGCATTATTCAAATGATATCATCTTCATATATTATTTTAATAAACATAGAAAAATATTTCTATTTGTTTAGAGATAGTTTTAGCTGTGTAAGTGAATCAAAACATAAATATCAAAATCATCTTCATATCTCTCACATATTCTTTAAAAATGTGCCTCATCAGAACTATAACTGAAGGCCTTTTAAAAATGTCAAGAAATATGATTTTTTAAAATTTGTCACTGGTAATATTCCAGGCATGGTAGAGACAGGGTGCAGGACTATTAGAGGCAAACAGATTTTGACCCTGCTTCTGAGAGGCAGTTTTGACTACAGAAGGCAGGTGATTTTCTGCAGCCAGTGAGCAGGAACTTTGACCCACTGGAACCGTACTAAACAACTGAGAGTAAAGGAATCAGGCAGCAGGGCGCCAGGAGGAGCCCACTAGTCTCTTTGTGATGGTTTTGTTATTACAGCGCTAATCTCATAAACATGGCACTAGGCAAAGCTGTGCATTTTTTCAGTTATCATATTTTTATATGTGTTCATTTCATAAAAGCAAGCATTTTTATGCTTCCTTTAAAATAGGGTTCTTCTATTTGCATTGCCTAGTAAAGGCAATCAGAGGACAACTGCCTAAGGAACTTACTCATGGAGTGTGTGTGTGTGTGTGTGTGTGTGTGTGTATATATATATGCTCTCTATCTATATATATATACTCTATATAGCTATATATATAGCTGTATATCTATATATATCTATATATCTGTATATAAATATATATAGAGAGCATAATATATATACACATATATAGATATATAGATATATAGAGAGCATAATATATATACACATATATAGATATATAGCTATATAGAGAGCATACATATATATATACACATACTCCATGAGTGTATATATCTACACATATATATATAGAGAGAGCATACATATATACATACATACATATACATGTAGGTATGTATATATGTATATATACATATACATGTAGGTATGTATATACATATATAGATATATATACATATATACATATACATATATAGATATATATACATATATGTATATAGATATATACGTATACGTATAGATGTGTATGTATACGTATATATCTGTATACGTATATATACATATACGTATATATCTATATACGTATATATACATATACGTATATATCTATATACGTATATATACATATATACATACCTACATGTAAATGTATATATGTATATATATATCTATAACTATACATAGAGAGCAAATATATACTCCGTGATTGAGTTCCTTAGGCATATATAGATAGAGAGCATACATATATATATATACTCTATCATCTATCTGTCTGGCTCTCTATCTTTTCATCGATTGATCGATCTGTCAATCTATCTATCTATCTGCCTACCTACCTATCTATCTATCTATCTGCCTACCTACCTATCTATATTAGTCAGCTTGGGCTGCTATAACAAAATGACATAGACTCGTGGCTTCAACAAAATTTATTGTCTACCGTTCTGGAGCCTGGGAAGTCAAGATGAAAGCAGATTCCGTTTCTTGTGATAACCCTTTTCATGGTCTAAAGACGGCCACCTTCTTGCTGTGTCCTCACATGGCAGTGAGAAGAAGCACTGATGTTTCTTGCTCTTCTTTTTTTTTTTAATTTTTTAATTATTATTACACTTTAAGTTTTAGGGTACATGTACACAATGTGCAGGTTTGTTACATATGTATACATGTGCCATGTTGGTGTGCTGTACCCATTAACTCGTCATTTAACATTAGGTATATGTCCTAATGCTATCCCTCCCCCCTTCCCCCACCGCAAAACAGGCCCCAGATTGTGATGTTCCCCTTCCTGTGTCCATGTGTTCTCATTGTTCAATTCCCACCCAAGAGTGAGAAAATGCGGTGTTTGGATTTTTGTCCTTGCGATAGTTTGCTGAGAATGATGGTTTCCAGTTTCATCCATGTCCCTACAAAGGACATGAACTCATCATTTTTTATGGCTGCATAGTATTCCATGGTGTATATGTGCCACATTTTCTTAATCCAGTCTATCGTTGTTGGACATTTGGGTTGGTTCCAAGTCTTTGCTATTGTGAATAGTGCCGCAATAAACATAGGTGTGCATGTGTCTTTATAGCAGCATGATTTATAATCCTTTGGGTATATACTCAGTAATGGGATGGCTGGGTCAAATGGTATTTCCAGTTCTAGATCCCTGAGGAATCACCACACTGACTTCCACTATGGTTGAACTAGTTTACAGTCCCACCAACAGTGTAAAAGTGTTCCTATTTCTCCACATCCTCTCCAGCACCTGTTGTTTCCTGACTTTTTAATGATTACCATTCTAACTGGTGTGAGATGGTATCTCATTGTGGTTTTGATTTGCATTTCTCTGATGGCCAGTGATGATGAGCATTTTTTCATGTGTTTTTTGGCTGCATAAATGTCTTCTTTTGAGACGTGTCTGTTCATATCCTTCACCCACTTGTTGATGGGGTTGTTTGTTTTTTTCTTGTAAATTTGTTTCAGTTCATTGTAGATTCTGGATATTAGCCCTTTGTCAGATGAGTAGGTTGCGAAAATTTTCTCCCATTTTGTAGGTTGCCTGTTCACTCTGATGGTAGTTTCTTTTGCTGTGCAGAAGCTCTTTAGTTTAACGAGATCCCATTTGTCAATTTTGGCTTCTGTTGCCATTGCTTTTGGTGTTTTAGACATGAAGTCCTTGCCCATGCCTGTGTCCTGAATGGTATTGCCTCGGTTTTCTTCTAGGGTTATTATGGCTTTACATCTAATATGTAAGTCTTTAATCCATCTCGAATTAATTTTTGTATAAGGTGTAAGGAAGGGATCCAGTTTCAGCTTTCTACATATGGCTAGCCAGTTTTCCCAGCACCATTTATTAAATAGGGAATCCTTTCCCCATTGCTTGTTTTTCTCAGGTTTGTCAAAGATTAGATGGTTGTAGATATGCGGCATTATTTCTGAGGGCTCTGTTCTGTTCCATTGATCTATATCTCTGTTTTGGTACCAGTACCATGCTGTTTTGGTTACTGTAGCCTTGTAGTATAGTTTGAAGTCAGGTAGTATGATGCCTCCGGCTTTATTCTTTTGTCTTAGGATTGACTTGGCGATGTGGGCTCATTTTTGGTTCCATAGGAACTTTAAAGTAGTTTCTTCCAATTCTGTGAAGAAAGTCATTGGTAGTTTGATGGGGATGGCATTGAATCTACAAATTACCTTGGGCACTATGGCCATTTTCACGATATTGATTCTTCCTACCCATGAGCATGGAATGTTCTTCCATTTGTTTGTATCCTCTTTTATTTCATTGAGCAGTGGTTTGTAGTTCTCCTTGAAGAGGTCCTTCACATCCCTTGTAAGTTGGATTCCCACGTATTTTATTCTCTTTGAAGCAATTGTGAATGGGAGTGCACTCATGATTTGGCTCTCTGTTTGTCTGTTATTGGTGTATAAGAATGCTTGTAATTTTTGTACATCGATTTTGTATCCTGAGACTTTGCTGAAGTTCCTTATCAGCTTAAGGAGATTTTGGGCTGAGACAATGGGGTTTTCTAGATATACAATCATGTCATCTGCAAACAGGGACAATTTGACTTCCTCTTTTCCTAATTGAATACCCTTTATTTCCTTCTCCTGCCTAATTGCCCTGGCCAGAACTTCCAACACTATGTTGAATAGGAGCGGAGAGAGAGGGCATCCCTGTCTTGTGCCAGTTTTCAAAGGGAATGCTTCTAGTTTTTTGCCCATTCAGTATGATATTGGCTGTGGGTTTGTCATAGATAGCTCTTATTATTTTGAGATATGTCCCATTAATACCTAATTTATTGAGAGTTTTTAGCATGAAGCGTTGTAGAATTTTGTCAAAGGCCTTTTCTGCATCTATTGAGATAATCATGTGGTTTTTGTCTTTGGTTCTGTTTATATGCTGGATTACATTTATTGATTTGTGAATGTTGAACCAGCCTTGCATCCCAGGAATGAAGTCCACTTGATCATGGTGGATAAGCTTTTTGATGTGCTGCTGGATTTGGTTTGTCAGTATTTTATTGAGGATTTTTGCATCAATGTTCATCAAGGATATTGGTCTAAAATTCTCTTTTTTTGTTGTGTCTCTGCCAGGCTTTGGTATCAGGATGATGCTGGCCTCATAAATGAGTTAGGGAGGATTCCCTCTTTTTCTATTGACTGGAATAGTTTCAGAAGGAATGGTACCAGCTCCTCCTTGTACCTCTGGTAGAATCTGGCTGTGAATCCATCTGGTCCTGGACTTTTTTTGGTTGGTAAGCTATTAATTATTGCCACAATTTCAGCTCCTGTTATTGGTCTCTTCAGAGATTCAACTTCTTCCTGGTTTAGTCTTGGGAGGGTGTATGTGTCAAGGAATTTATCCATTTCTTCTAGATTTTCTAGTTTATTTGCATAGAGGTGTTTGTAGTATTCTCTGATGGTAGTTTGTATTTCTGTGGGATCGGTGGTGATATCATTTTTTATTGCATCTATTTGATTCTTCTCTCTTTTCTTCTTTATTAGTCTTGCTAGCGGTCTATCAATTTTGTTGATCTTTTCAAAAAACCAGCTCCTGGATTCATTAATTTTTTGAAGGGTTTTTTGTGTCTCTATTTCCTTCAGTTCTGCTCTGATTTTAGTTATTTCTTGCCTTCTGCTAGCTTTTGAATGTATTTGCTCTTGCTTTTCTAGTTCTTTTAATTGTGATGTTAGGGTGTCAATTTTGGATCTTTCCTGCTTTCTCTTGTGGGAATTTAGTGCTATAAATTTCCCTCTACACACTGCTTTGAATGTGTCCCAGAGATTCTGGTACGTTGTGTCTTTGTTCTCATTGGTTTCAAAGAACATCTTTATTTCTGCCTTCATTTCGTTATGTACCCAGTAGTCATTCAGGAGCAGGTTGTTCAGTTTCCATGTAGTTGAGCAGTTGTGAGTGAGTTTCTGAATCCTGAGTTCTAGTTTGATTGCACTGTGGTCTGAGAGACAGTTTGTTATAATTTCTGTTCTTCTACATTTGCTGAGGAGTGCTTTACTTCCAACTATGTAGTCAGTTTTGGAATAGGTGTGGTGTGGTGCTGAAAAGAATGTATATTCCGTTGATTTGGGGTGGAGAGTTCTGTAGATGTCTATTAGGTCTGCTTGGTGCAGAGCTGAGTTCAATTCCTGGGTATCCTTGTTGACTTTCTGTCTCGTTGATCTGTCTAATGTTGACAGTGGGGTGTTAAAGTCTCCCATTATTATTGAGTGGGAGTCTAAGTCTCTTTTTAGGTCACTCAGGACTTGCTTTATGAATCTGGGTGCTCCTGTATTGGGTGCATATATATTTAGGATAGTTAGCTCTTTTGTTGAATTGATCCCTTTACCATTATGTAATGGCCTTCTTTGTCTCTTTTGATCTTTGTTGGTTTAAAGTCTGTTTTATCAGAGACTAGGATTGCAACCCCTGCTTTTTTTTTTTTCCATTTGCTTGGTAGATCTCCCTCCATCCCTTTATTTTGAGCCTATGTGTGTCTCTGCACGTGAGATGGGTTTCCTGAATACAGCACACTGATGGGTCTTGACTCTTTATCCAGTTTGTCAGTCTGTGTCTTTTAATTGGAGCATTTAGCCCATTTACATTTAAAGTTAATATTGTTATGTGTGAATTTGATCCTGTCATTATGATGTTAGCTGGTTATTTTGCTCGTTAGTTGATGCAACTTCTTCCTAGCCTTGATGGTCTTTACATTTTGGCATGTTTTTGCAGTGGCTGGTACCGGTTGTTCCTTTCTATGTTTAGTGCTTCCTTCAGGAGCTCTTTTAGGGCAGGCCTGGTGGTGACAAAATCTCTCAGCATTTGCTTGTCTGTAAAGTATTTTATTTCTCCTTCACTTATGAAGTTTAGTTTGGCTGGATATGAAATTCTGGGTTGAAAATTCTTTTCTTTAAGAATGTTGAATATTGGCCCCCACTCTCTTCTGGCTTGTAGGGTTTCTGCTGAGAGATATGCTGTTAGTCTGATGGGCTTCCCTTTGTGGGTAACCCGACCTTTCTGTCTGGCTGCCCTTGATATTTTTTCCTTCATTTCAACCTTGGTGAATCTGACAATTGTGTGTCTTGGGGTTGCTCTTCTCAAGGAGTATATTTGTGGTGTTCTGTGTATTTCCTGAATTTGAATGTTGGCCTGCCTTGCTAGGTTGGGAAAGTTCTCCTGGATAATATCCTGAAGAGTGTTTTGCAACTTGGTTCCATTCTCCCCATCACTTTCCGGTATACCTATCATACGTGGATTTGGTCTTTTCACATAGTCCCATATTTCTTGGAGGCTTTGTTCATTTCTTTTTACTCTTTTTTCTCTAACCTTGTTTTCTCACTTCATTTCGTTAATTTGATCTTCAATCACTGATACCCTTTCTTCCACTTGACCGAATCATGTACTGAAGCTTGTGCATGCATCATGAAGTTCTTGCGCTATGGTTTTCAGCTCCCTCAGGTCATTTAAGGTCTTCTCTACACTGTTTATTCTAGTTAGCCATTTGTTTAACCTTTTTTCAAGATTTTTAGCTTCCTTGTGATGGGTTTGAACATGCTCCCTTAGCTCAGAAAAGTTTGTTATTACTGACCTTCTGAAGCCTGCAAGGAGATTCTCTCCTGTGCCTGGCTCAGCGGGTCCCACGCCCAGGGAGCCTTGCTCATTGCTAGTGCAGCAGTCTGAGATCAAACTGCGAGATGGCAGCCTGGCTGGGGGAGGGGTGTCTACCATTGCTGAGGCTTGAGTAGATAAACAAAGAGGCCAGGAAGCTCGAACTGGGTGTAGGCCACCACAGCTCAGCACAGCCTACTGCCTCTATAGACTCCACCCCTGTGGGCAGGGCATAGCTGAACAAAAGGCAGAAGACAGCTTCTGCAAACTTAAACATCCCTGTCTGACAGCCCTGAAGAGAGCAGTGGTTCTCCCCCACGGCGATTGAGCTCTGAGAATGGACAGACTGCCTCCTCAGTGGGTCCCTGACCCCTGGGTAGCCTAATGGGGAGACACCTCCCAGTAGTGGCCAACAGACACCTCATATAGGTGGGTGCCATTCTGGGACAAAGCTTCCAGAGGAAGGATCAGGCAGCAATATTTGCTATTCTGCAATATTTGCTGTTCTGCAGCCTCCGCTGGTGATACCCAAGCAAACAGGGTCTGAAGTGGCCTCCAGCAAATTCAAACAGACCTGCAGCTGAGGGACCTGACTGTTAGTAGGAAAACTAACAAACAGAAAGGAATAGCACCCACATCAACAAAAAGGACATCTACACCAAAACTCCATCCGTAGGTCACCAACATCAAAGACCAAAGGTAGATAAAACCACAAAGATGGGGAGAAACCAGAGCAGAAAAGCTATTTTGAATAGTGTGTCTTTTGGAACCAGGAGCTGTGCAGCCTGGGGTTAGGGGAGGGGTGATTCCTGTACTTCCTTAGCCATCCCAGCTGGTGTCTCAGTAGGTCACATGCCCTGCCCAGTGCAATGGCTCTGGGCCTAGTTCAGCACTAGGACTCACCTCAAAGTTGTAGTCCTCATAACTTTGACTGCCTTTCAAGTTTACTTGCAGACACAAAGTGCTTTAGTCCTCAGTAGTGTGGTTTGCAGGCACTCAAGTTCCACCCATGAGATCTGCTTTTCTCTCTGGCTAGGGCTGCTTTAAATGCTCCCTCTGTGGGCAGACGTCAGCAGAGTTTGGTTGGGGTTTCCTTTCTACTCTAACAAGGCAACACTAAGTTCAGTGCCTCACAATTGCTGTGTTCTCCCTCCTCCAGCATCCGGAGAGGCTCCCAACACCAAGCCACTGCTGGCTGGGGTTGGGGAGGGGTGGCATCAGCGATTCAGAACTGTTTTTTCCATGTCTTCAGTGCCTCTTTCAGCGATATGAAATTGCTCACTTGATTTTTGGCTCTTATGAAGGTGTTTTTTCCATGTAGACAGTTGTTAACTTCATGTTCTTGTGAGGTAGACAATCGGTGGAGCTTTCTATTCCACTATCTTGTTCTGCCTCCCACCTTAACTGCGTTATAAAGGAGGCTATTCTTATAGGTCTTCCAACTGACAGCAGGAAGTATTGAAATTCTTGAAAGATCACCTAACTTTGTGAGATTTCCAGCTCTATTTTCATGTCAACCATGTTGTATAAGTGCCAGATAATAACTTCTCAATGCTTCTCTGAACTAACATTCTGAACCTTTTTAGGTTTGCTCCTTGATATCTGAAGTTTATCCCAGATAGCAAGGAGCAAACCAAGGAGAAAAGATAAATTTCCTTTTTCAAAATAGAGAAGTGATTAACAGGGTTTTCATACCAAATAAGTATTTATATATTTACCTGTAATACGTGAATGTATTCTACCTAATAACTGTGTTCTCTTTGGAAAATGTAAAGCTATTTGAGGAATAAGCTGTTTTTTTTTTTTTCCACAAAGACTCTAAGCTTCTGAGGTAGAACTATATTTCACTTGCACCTGTAATCAGAACCTAATATGATGTCTATAAAATAGTCAATAAATAGGCAACAGATAAATTAACAGATAGAGGCATGACTTTCTTTCCAGATGAACACATTCTTTAAAAGGTGCCAAGACATGAGCAAAGAGAAAAATTTTGTTTCCAGGCACAGAGTGGCATCTGACATGTGAATGATACAGACAACAAGTGCTACAGCAATTCGAAGGAGGCACAAAAGTTCTTATCGGGTTTCCATAGGAGAAACCATTTGAAAAAGGGAAAGATGGCTTTTGAGTTAATCTATAGGGATGAGTTAGAAGGAAATTAGCTTTTGGCCTAATCTTGTTTTAAAATCAAATTTGCAAAGTGATTATACTACAGATGAAGTAACGACATAACTCACTATACTGAGACTTGCAGAGCTTATGATGATGGTCCAAGATATAAAAACAAGTAATTGTGGACAAAAATTACAACCAAATCCTGATGAACTCAGAACTCCAAGCTCTTTCTGTGTCATCAAGTGGCCTTTGAGAGTAATTTTTGGTGGAATGGTAGAAACTGCCTGTAGAATGTGGATGGAAAATAATAGCATTGAGGACTTTTGAAATGTATATAGGTGGCATGTTAGAATGAATGGTCTCTGTCATATTATCAATAAATGTGGAGGACCCATTGAAAGATTCAATGGAAAGACTAATTGACAACAGTGACATTAGCAAAATGGCAGACTAGGAATCTCCAAGCTTTGGAAATACCAAAAACACCAAAGAATAAGTAGAAACTGGCTTAACTAATCTTCTAAAAGCTCTGAAAAAAAGATTTACACCAAATGAATGTGTGCTCAATCAGGAGAAAGCTACCTTCAAATGGTGGGAACTTCTGTGGTGTTTTCACCTGCCTTTGCCCAAATTCCAATCCCTCTTCTTGTGTATCATGGTCTTGGCCTGGAAGAGGTGGCAGCCTGGTTACCGATTCCCCCTCTCAAACTGGGGTGAGTGGAGATCTTATTTGCAATGTTCTAAATTGTCTGAGGGCTGCTTAAAGGTCTGGTTTCTGTTACTCATAACTCACATCTCGGGTAGTAAAAGTGTCAGTCTATGCTTGTACAAGCTGCAGAGAGACTTTATGCCTGAGGATATCTCTCATAAAAAATTACAGTGGAGACATAGAATAGACCATCTAAGGCCCCAAGGAAAATCTAGGGTAAGACTCTTTGGGAAATTAAGACAGTGAGAGAAGTCATGTATATGGTAGAGTTGAGAAGGCCACTTTCAGACCCAGGAAAGACACATACTCCAAAAACACTTTAACCTTCCACATTCAGCTGATCCCTAGACTCAGAGCCAATCCAGCTAATCAGTGAAGTACTGTCCCAGACAGAGTCTGTCTTCAAAAACTGGAAGATGTGGCTGTTTCCAGATGCCCAATTTTCAACAATGACAATAAATCATAAGACATGCAGAGAAATAAGAAAACATGTCTATTTAAGGGAACAAAATAAATTCACAGAAATCCTTCTTGACAAACCCTGGAAAAAAGAATGAAGAAAGAGATCAGAGATTAAAGTACCTGTGGCACACCACAAGAGGACCAACACGTGCACTATGAGAGTTCAAGAAGGCAAAGAGAGAGAAGAAAGGGCAAAGAGATTATTTGAAGAAATAATGTCTTAAAATCTCCAAATTTGATGATAGATATGAATCTATACATCCAAGAAGCTCATTAAATGCTTTGTAAGGTAAACCCAAAGATAGTACACTGAAGCATATTGTTACCAAACTGTTGAAAGACACAAAGAGAGGACCTTTCAAGCAGCAACAAAAAGTGACTCATTATGTGCAAGTTGTCATAAGTAAGATTATTGATAAGGCTGGGCTGCATCCCTGCCCAAATCTCATCTTGAATTGTAGTTCCCATAATCCCCACCAGTCATGGGAGGGACCCTTTGGGAGGCAATTTTATCACGAGGGCAGTTACCCTCATACTGTTTTCATGATGGTAAGTGAGTCCTCACGAGATCTGATGGTTTTATAAGGGACTTTTTCCCCTTTTACTCATCAATTCTCCTTGACATCATGTGAAGAAGGATGTGTTTCCTTCCCCTTCCACCATGATTATAAGTTTCTTGAGGCTTCCCTAGCCATGTGGAATTGTGAGTCAATTTAACTCTTTTCTTTATAAATTACCCAGTCTCGGGCAGTTTTTTATAGCAGCGTGAGAACGGACTAATACAATTATCAACTGATTTATCAGGTAGAAACTTTGGAATCCAGAATTGGTGGGCTGATATATTTAAAGTGTTACAAGAAAAAAAAAACTGTGAACTGATAATTCTATGTCCAGCAAAACTGTCCACCATAATGAGGGAAAAATTAAGTACATTTTCAGATAAGCAAAAGCTGACATGTTCATTACCACCAGATCTCCTTTACAAGAAATGACAAAAGAAGTCTTTCATATTGAAATGGAAGGATGCTACATAGTAACTTAATGTCAGCTCTTCTCAATCAATTTCTTCTAAAAACTTAAAGAGGAGAAAATAGCTTTTTAACTAATATTATGAGGCCAGCTTTACTCTGATGCTGAAGCCAGACAAAAATGCTGGCCAATTGTGTTGACTCATGCCTGTAATTCTAGCACTATGGGAAGCCAAGTTGGGCAGATCACTTGAACTCAGGAGTTTGAGACCAGCCTGGGCAACATAGTGAAACTTTGTTCCTACAAAAAAAAAAAAAAAAAAAAGTTGGGCATGGTGGTGCATACCTATAGTCTCAACTACTTGAGGGGCTGAGGCAGGAGGATTGCTTGAGCCCAGAAGGTCAGGGCTGCAGTAAGCCAAGATTGTGCCACTGCACTCCCGCCTGGATGACAAAGGGAGACCCTGTCTTAAAAAAAAAAAATGCTACAAGACAAAGAAAACTACAGATTAATATCTTTTGAAAATTGATATAAAAAATTTAAAAGCTTCAATAAAATATGAACAAACTGACTTCAACAGCATATTAATATTATACACCACAATGAAGTGAGATTTATTTATGAAAGGCAAAGCTGGTTCAATATATGAAAATCCATCAAATGCACCATGATTTAGCAATTTCAAATATATGCCCAAAAGTATTGATATCAGGGATTTCAATGGAGATGTGTATATCAGTGTTCACAGCAGCATTATTCACAATATCTGAAAGCTAGAAACCACCCATATGTCCATATGTGGAAGTATGGATAAATAAAATGTGGTAGATACAGGATGCCTTGTTTTATTGTGCTTTGCTGTATTGTACTTCACAGATATTTCATTTTTTACCAATTGAAAATTTGTGGCAACCTTGCCTCGAGCAAGTCTATTGATACCATTTTTCTAATAGCATGTGCTTACTTGTGTCCCTATGTCACATTTTGGTAATTCTCACATACCTTAAGATTGTTCATCGATATTATATCTGTTGTGGTGATCTGTGGTCAGTTCCTATTGATGTTCCTATTGTAATTATTTTGGTGTGCCATGAACCTCACCCAGATAAGATGGAGAACTTAATCTGTAAATATTGTATGTGTTCTGACTGCTCCACTGACCAACCATTCCTCTTTCACCCTTTTCTTGGGCTTCCCTATTCCCTGAGACACAACAGTATTGAAATTAGGCCAATTAATATGCCTATGGTGGCAAACAAGTGTTCAAGTGAGAAAAAAGGATACAAGTCTCTCACTTTAAACCAATAGCTAGAAAGGATTAAGTTTAGGGAGGAAGGCCTGTCAAAAACTGAGATAAGCCAAAAGCTAAGCCTCTTGTACCAAGCAGTTAGCAAAGTTGCAAATGCAAACGAAAAGTTCTTGAAAAAAAATTAAAAGTGCTACTTTAGTGAACATACCAATGAAAAGAAAGTGAAATAGCCTTATTGCTGATATGGAGCAAGTTTTAGTGGTCTGGATAGATCAAACCAGCTACATCATTCCCTTAAGCTGAAGCTTAATCTAAAACAAGGCCCTAACTGTCTTCGATGCTGTGAAGGCTGAGAGAAGTGAGGAAGCTGCAGGAGAAGAGTTTGAGTCTAGCACTGATTGGTTCATAGGTTTAAGGAAATAATGCATTTTCATAACATAGAACTGAAAGGTGAAGCAGCAAGTGCTGATGTAGAAACTGCAGCAAGTTATTCAGAAGATCTAGCTAAGATAATTGAAGGTGACTACACTAAACAACAGATTTTCAATGTGATAAAACAGCCTTCTATTAGAAGAAGATGCCATGTAGGACTTTCATAGCTAAAGAGGAGACGTCAGTCCCTGGTTTCAAAACTTTAAAAAATACAATGATTCTCTTGTCAGGGGCTAATGCAACTGATGACTTTAAGCTGAAGCCAATGCGCATTTACCATTCCAAAAATCCTAGGGCCCTTAAGAATGGTGCTAAATCTACTCTGTGCCCTTATCAATGGAACAAGGCCAAGATGACAGCACATCTGTTTACAGTATAGTCTCCTGAATATTTTAAGCCCACTGATGACACCTACTCCTCAGAAAAAAAGATTTCTTTTAAAATGTTACTGCTATTGACAGTGAACCTAGTCCTTCAGGAGCTCTAATGGAGATATACAGGGAGATTAATGTTGTCTCATGCCTACTAACACAGTGTCCATTCTACAGTCCATGGAACAAGGAGTAATTTCAACTTTGAAGTCTTATTATTTAAGAAATACATTTTGTAAAGCTATAGCTGCCATAGATAAAGATTTCTCTGATGTATGTAGGCAAAATAAGTTGAAAACCTCCTAGAAAAGATTCGCCTTTCTAGATGTCATTAAGAACATTTGTGAATTATGGTAAGAGGTCAAAATATCAACATGAACAGAGTTTGGAAGAAGATTCCAACTCTCATAGATGACTTTGAGGGTTTCAAGACTTCAGCGGAGGAAGTAACTGCATATGAGTTACAAATATCAAGAGAAATAGAATTGGAAGTTGAGCCTGAAGGTGTGACTGAATTACTGCAATCTCACGATAAAACTTGAGTGGATAAGGATTGCTTCTTATGAATGAGCAAAGAAAGTGATTTCTTGAGATGGAATCTTCCCCTGGTGAAGATGTTGTGAACATTGTTTAAGTGATGACAAAAGAATTAGAATATTACATAAGCTTAGTTCATAAAGCAGTGTCAGAGTTCGAGAGGACTGACTCCAATTTTGAAAGAAGTTCTACCATGGGCAAAATGCCATCAAACAGCATTGCATGCTACAGAGAAACCATTCATGAAAGAAAGAATGAATCTACATGGTAAACTTTATTATTCTCTTAAGACATTTCCACAGCCACCCCAGCCTTCAATAACCACAACCCTGATCAATCAGCACCCATCAACATCAAGGCAAAATTCTCCACCAGCAAAAAGATTACAAGTAACTGAAGGCTTAGAGGATTTTTAGCATTTTTTAGCAATAAAGTATTTTTTAATTATGATATATGTACGTTGCATTTTTAGACATGCTCTTGCACATTTAATAAACTATAGTGTAAACATGATTTTTATTATGCACTGAGAAACCAAATATTTACGTAATATGCTTTACTGTGGTCGTCTAGAATCAAATATCTCCAAGGTATGCCTGTATTCTTCAACCTTTGGGCTCCAAGCTAGCTATACTGTTGTGTTGTTTTGTTTTGTTTGTTTTCCCAAAAGCATGTAAAAATCTCTCTGAGACAAAAATTTGCCTCAGTTTTCAGGGCCTTCTTGGTGTTCCTCCCTTAATCTGCCATCCAGATGGATTTTCTGGATATCTATACTTGCAGGCATGAGAATTTAACCCTCCAGGGACAGACTCCTTGTGTTACTGAGCTCTTATTGCTTCTCCCGTTCCATCTGTTCTTTAGATGAAGTGGAGACTGTGGTTCGAGGACTCGTACCTACAATGCCAGGTGTCAGCTCTCACAGTGAGGAGGAGGTTAAGGAAATGGCCCCACAGTCACACTGGCTGGGCTCAGGCATCTGACCAGCAGGGAGACCTTGGGGAAGGTGCTGCTTCTGTTAATCCTCAGAATCCTAATTTATAAAATGTGGATTATCAGATTGAGGACTAAATGAGATAATCTGTTTAATATTTTTATAATAATGCCTGCAACTCAGTAAGTCCTCTGTAAATCTGGGTATTGTATTTTACTTCAGTCTTTCAGTGTGAGGACTTGTTTCAGGGCAAAATTGGTGAGCCTCTGGTGAATCCCACCAGGTAGCATATAATTTCAACTAGGTGGGAAGAAGGTGGTGTCTAGGACCAATCCTACAATGACAAAGCCTAAGATTACAGTATCACAGCTCTAAATAGCTACAGCAGAGTCATGAGTATTTTGTTAACCAAGAACTGGAGAGGTTAGTAGAGTAAGAGGCTCCCATTAAGAATCTCTTATTAAGATAGACTAAAAAAGAGAGTCGAGATTCTGGGAGCTAGTTTAGAATATAGGGTAAGTGCACTTTTAGAAAGTGGAATAAGGACTCAAAATATGGAAAGAGAGTTTTTACAGTGTCTTCAGAAAACTGTTGAAGGAACCCATGATGGCTCAGTTCCATGGGACAAACAGTGCTTAATCCCTCTAGAGTAAGGGTCTGAAAATGTATTTTGTAAAGAGCCAGATAGTAAATATTTTCAGCTTTGTAGGCCATATAGTCTCTATTCCAACAACTTAATTCTGTCATCATTATATGAAAGCAGACATAGAGATATGCAAGCAAATAAGCATGGCTGTGTTCCAGTAAAACTTTATGTACAAAAGCAGGCAGTCACTAAATTCGGCTAACAGGCAACAATATCCCAACCCTTTTTTTTTTCAGAACAACAACAACAACAACAACAACAACAAATATTACTACTGCTACTGCTACTACTAATACTATGTGAGATGCTTACTATGTGCCAGGCACTATCCAGACATTGTTTCCATTTTTAATTTTTTTCATAACACTATGAGGAATATACCATTATTAGCCCTTTTTTACAGAGGAGGAAATAGGCTCAGAAAGTTTACCTTGCTCATAGTCAAAACAGCTAATCAGTGTCCGGCAGGATTTATGCTCAGGCAATTTGGCCCCAGAGATTGAACACCCTTAATCACAGGCCGTGTTGCCTCTTGAGGGGCAGTGGAGGGGAGGCTATTCTAACTCTCTGTTCACCCCCATCTTGTCCTAAAAGGACATCCTAAAAGTGGCTATGTTTTTCTGTATCTTGATTTACCTTTGAGGATAAGCATCTGCTTGTCTACTATTTGCAGCTATGTATGTGCTCAAAGACGTTGCACTTCTTAAATGGTCCAAAATTCCCTGCTACATCTGGCCTGGGTCCAGCAATCCAGTTTTGTACCAAGTTCTCTCTTTTTCTCTGCATTCCATCCCACCAGACTTCCTTCCTTTTCTTGAAGATTTCCATTCTGCTTCTTGCCTTAGGCATTTGATATGGTGTTTTCTCTGCTCGGATTATTTTTCCCCTCCTCTTCCTTGCTCTACTTATCTCTGATTCACCCTTCAAATCTTAGGTTAATCATCCTATCTTCACAAAAGCCTCTCTGATCCTGCATCTTGATAGCAGTAAGTGACCATCTTTCACAGAATACTGTGTAGTTTACAATTTTACATTCATTTATATGATAATTTGACAAATATTTTTTCCTGCACTAAAACAGACCTCCTCACTGTTGGAATTTCAGCCTAAACAAGTCTTTGTTTTGAGGGAGGCGTGTGCAATACTGTGCATTGTATGATGTTTCGCAGCATCCTTGCCCTCTACTGGCCTCTACACGTAAAAGATGCCAGTAGCACCACTCCCTCAAGTTGTGACAATTTAAAAAATATCACCAAATATTGCCAAATGTCCTCTGAGGGAGCAAAATCTTCCTCACTGCCCTAAATGAAACCACTGCCCTAAAATGAAAGCTTCGTGAGAAGAGAAGCTCTGCTGGTTATCTTCCGTTTGCCACCCACCCTTATCTACGGTCCACCCTTATCCACTGTCCAACCTTCTCCACCCTTCTCTCTGCCCCAGAAGCTGCTGATTCACATGCACTCTATCAACAGGCTTCATTGTCCTCTTGCTTCCAGTTGGGTGTGATCAATGTGAGGCATTCTCAGGAGACTGGAGGACAAGGACAAAGTGAGATGGAGATAAGTGTCCTAGTTATAGTGGGTTATCATGGTTAGATGGCACACTTGTATCCAATGCCTCTGTTTCTGTCAGTTTCTCAAAGCAGCTACTTTTCCTGGTAACCATTTTCCACTGTAACTGCCTTAGAACCCAACACCGTGCCTTGCTGGTTTCCTGAAATCCTGCCCATACCTATGTAAATAATTCTTCTCAAAGAAGATCTACTCAAAGTGTTCATTTGGAGTGTACCTTCTCTTTCTTGCTGAGACTCTGACTGATACAAAGACTATACATATATTTCTCATCATTGAATGTGCAGTGTTAATTGCAATAAGCTCCCAGTATAAATATGTCATATGAATAAACGAAATGGCAACTGTTTATTCTCCTTCCTCTGACCTTCTGCCCTTATCCACCTCGATGTTTCACTGGACCCAAACTCAAGAGTCCTTACCTGGTATAATTCACGGGCTCCAAATTAACCAAGGTCTTCCAAGACATACTCAGAATTAACCCACATAGCCTAATACCTATTTCTAATTCCTGCTATGCCTAATTCTGTAACACACCATTACCTCTACTCTTTCTCTTCTTAGAATCCTTCCTGCCAATAGGTCAAATTCTTTGTTGAGTTTTGCTACTCACCTAGCCTGATACCAATTATGGTCAACCAAATGCATTCAGGTAAAGTTTTGTCTTATAAACTAATAACATTTAATACCATATCTATAAATTAATAGGAAGACTCACTTTCAGGTATGACTCTGATTTTTTCAAAAATTACGAAGGTAAAACCATTCATCGCTCCTGCCCCATTTCAGAAGACTGCTGGTTCACTAGATACTGTGATAATATTTTTTCACCTAAAATAGTTCCAACTCAAGCAATATTTCACGTATATTTCACAAATCCAGCTGCTCATCTCTGGAGTAAATAACATTTGTTTTAGAGAAAAAGCAAATACAGACAAGAAGCTAAGTAATTAAGAATTTATTATAAGTGTTTAGATTTCTCCCAAATTCTCAATTCCCAGGCTTTCATGTGTATGTGTGCTTTCTTGACTCACAAATTCTGATCTTCTCCTTCTACTGTCCTTTTCTTGAGAATCAACAAAAGACAAGTCCTAACAACATTTTACTAAATAGGACAAGTAGTTTTTCTATGTTCACATGGAAGGCTATAGTTTTTAATTCTTTAGTTTTTTTAGCTAAAAAAAACCGTTATTTAAATATATCAAGATGTTTAAAACACGCCTTACTTTTTCTGAAAAGTCACAGAGCTTACAATTTTTTTTTTTTTTTTTTTTTTGAGACAGAGTCTCGCTCTTTGGCCCAGGCTGGAGTGCAGTGGCATGATCTCAGCTCACTGCAAGCTCCGCCTCCTGGGTTCACGCCATTCTCCTGCCTCAGCCTCCCTAGTAGCTGGGACTACAGGCACCCGCCACCACACCCAGCTAATTTTTTGTATTTTTTTTTTTTAGTTGAGACGGGATTTCACCGTGTTAGCCAAGATGGTCTTGAGCTCCTGACCTCGTGATCCGCCCGCCTCGGCCTCCCAAAGTGCTGGGATTACAGGCGTGAGCCACTGCGCCAGGCCTCATTTTTGTATTTTTAGTAGAGACAGGGTTTCACCATGTTGGTCAGGCTGGTCTCGAATTCCTGACCTCGTGATCTGCCTGCCTTGGCCTCCCAAAGTGCTGGGATTACAGGCATGAGCAATCCCGTCTGGCCTCAGAGCTTACAATTTTATTGATAAAGACAAAATCTTTTTATATCTGTAGGCTTTTCTTTTTCTTTTTTTTTTTTGAGACAGGGTCTTGCTCTGTTGCCCAGGCTGGAGTGCAACGGTGCAATCTCACTTCACTGCAACCTCTGCCTCCCAGATTCAAGCAATTCCCCTGCCTCAGCCTCCCAAATAGCTGGGACTACAGGCACCCACCACCACACTCAGCTAATTTTTGTATTTTCAATAGAGACAGGGTTTCACCATATTGGCCAGGCTGGTCTCAAACTCCTGACCCTGTGATCCACCCGCCTTGGCCTCCCAAAGTACTGGGATTACAGATGTGAGCCACCGCACCTGGCCTATCTGCAGTCTTTTAAGAAAATGTAGAAAAATGAGTGTGAGAAAGACAAGTACTCCTAGTTCTTCTACAGAGAAGGGAGAGGAAGCTACTAGTTCCTGGAAAATAAAGTCTAGACTAACTTCATTGCTTTGTTTTTCTTGGGAAGAAACTTGTTTGTGCCTATCTTTATTATACTCTTTCCTAGTCTCTCTTACACTCTATGACAAGAGGTCATTTTAGAGTAATATACATGAGAAAATGTGATTACTATAAAGTCAAATGTAAAAAATAGAAATTATGTAAAAATGTAAAATAAATAGTGGCATAAAGAAATTGTACTGTGGAAAAATGAAAATAGTAACATTGGCATGGCAGTTTTGTGGAGAGTCTATTATTTAAAAACTCAATATTTTAACAATAAATTAAAGGGAAAAGCATAAGAAAGGGAAAGTTTCTTCTGTAGACTTTAAACTCATTATGGATATTGTATTAGTCCAGCTTCACACTGCTTAAAGAACTACCTGAGACTGGACTATTTATAAGGAGAAGAGGTTTAATTGACTTACAGTTCCTCATGGCTAAGGAAGCCTCAGGAAACTTACAATCATGGGAAAAAAGGAAGGGGAAGCAAGGTACGTCTTACCATGGTGGCATGAGAGAGAGAGAGAGGACAAAGGGGGAAGTGCCACAAATTTTCAAACAAACCAATATCTTGAGAACTCACTATCACCAGAACAGCAAGGGGGACGTCTACCCCATGATTCAATCACCTCCCACCAGGCCCCTCCCCCAACACATGGGGATTACAATTCAAGATGAGATTTGAGTGGGGACACAGAGAAAAATCATATGAGGTATGATCTATTTGATTTTGTGGCCCTTGAACTTGGTTTATAGCAGGCTCTCAATAAACATTTTGTAAATATGAAATGAAGGTTATCCCACTTTGGTAAGAGTAAGATCATTTGAACCATCAGGAACAAAGTAAATAGAGACAATAACTTTATTTCCTTTGGATCATGGGCTACTTTTGTGCATTCTACATAATTCAATAACCAATAACTTTTTTTAAAATAAAGACGTCAAACTAACCTCCTCCACAAACGTTTTTGACTGGCTTCTGTACATGAAATGAATAAATTAACTAAGATACTCTTTAAAGTCCCCTGGATATTGTCATGATTAAAAAGGAGCAAGTTTGGCTACCCTAAAGAGATGAATAAATTTAGATAAGATGTAGACTAAAGTTTCACATCTTCTTAACTTGAAATATAGATAAATGTATAAAGACAAGACAGGGCCTTCTCTAGAATGTGTCTTGAAGTGAATCCAAGTTTTCTTCCTTCTTTCTGTGACAGTAAAATAAATAATTTTGGGTTTGAGGAAACAATGAAACACATTTTTTAAATTTCCAAAAGTATTTTTATATAAAGTTTCAAATGTACAGTAAAGTGGAAAGAATTTAACAGTGAACACCCATATACCTACCACCTAAATTCTACCATTAACTTTTTGCTATATTTACTTTACTACAGATCTATCCATCCACAGATACATATCTATCCATCCAACCATCAATCATCTTATATTTTAGTGAAACTGCAAGTTCAACATATATATTTCTAACAACAGTTTAATTAATTTTTCAATAGTTTTCTTCTTTTGAAATTAAATGTACACATAGCGAAATGCAAAATTCTTAAGTGTGTATCTACTGAGTTTTGATTTACATCTTGGTATTTTAAACCCCTATCAATATATAACAGTCCATCATTCCAGAAAGTTTCTCACCCTCCCTCTATAGAAATACTCATCCTCCTCTAACCCTGAGATGCCCATTGTTCTGATATTTTCTCTCTTTATTCTAGTGCTTTGTAAAGAAAATCATATGGTAGCTTTTTCTAGAAATTTATATTAATGGAATCATAACATAGGCACTCTTGTCTGTACGATTTGTTACCTTCAGGATAATGTTTTTGAAATTCACCATGTTGTTGCATGTAACAACATTACTTTTCCTTTTTTAGTGTTGAGTAGTGTATTCTATTTTATGAATACATCACAGTTTATTGACACTGCAGCCATTTCCCATTTGGGGATTTTATGAATAATACTGCTATGACTACTCATGTATAACTTATTTTATGGACATATATTCTCATTTGTTTTGGGTAAAAATGGAATTGCTTGGTCATAAGGTCGATAAATGTTATAATTTATAATAAACAGCCATCTATTTTCTTAAATAGATCCTACCATTTTATATTCTCTCAACAATTTATGAAAGTTTCATTTGTTTCATATCCTTACTAACATCCAGTGTTGCAATTCTTTTTCATTTAAAATTAGTTACCTGCATACATAAAAAGATTCATTTAGACCCTTCACATAAGACACAAAAATTAACTCAAAGTGGATCATAGACCTGAATGTTACTTCTAAGACTATAAAACTTTTAGAAGAAAACACAGGAGAAAATCTTTTTGACCCTGAGGGTTAGGAAAAGATTTCTGAGATACAATACATAATAGTATCTTATAATACCTAGAAAAGCATGGCTTATAAACAAAAAAAATTGTAATTGACTTTATCAAACTAATAAACTTCTGTGCTTCAAAATTATTAAGAATATGAGAAGATAAGCCACACACTTGGATGAAATATTTGCAAATCCTATGTCTCATAAAAGACATGTATCCAGAATATATAAAGAACACTGACAATTCAATGATAATAAAGTTAGTGGCCCAATTTAAAAAATGGGCAAATAACTTGAATAATTATTGTTTCAAAGAAGATATACAAATGGCAAGCAAGCACGTGAAAAGATATTCAATGCCATCTGTCATTAGGAAACACAAATCAAAACCACAATGAGATATCACTTCATACCCACTAGATGGCTATAGTAAAAAAGATAATAAGTATTATTGAGATATGAAGACACTGCAACATTGGATATAGAAATGTAAAATGGTACAACCACTTTGGAAAACAGTTTGGCAGTTTCTTAAGGTGTTAAACATAGATACACCAAACAATATGACAATTCCACTCTAAGAAATGAAAACGTGTATTTACAAAGGCTTACACATAAATGTTCATAGCAACATTATTAGTAATAGCTAAAACATAAAAATACCCAATATTCATCAACGGGTGGATATATAAACAAGATAAAGTATATTCATATTGTCAAATACTATTCAGCAATAAAAAGAATGAACTGCTGATCACATAGCTAGATATAGATGAATCTCAAAATTATTATGTTAAGTAAAAGAAGCTAGGGACAAAAGCTACATATTGTACAATTATATTTATACCAAATGGTCAGAAAAAGTAGATCTATAGAGATAGAAAGTAGATTAGTGGTTGCCTGGAACTGGGGTTTGGAATAAAAATAACTACAAATTAGTATGAGGTATATTTTTGAGGTGGTGAAAATGTTCTAAAATTGGATTTTGGTGATGGCTGCACAACTCTGTAAATTTACTAAAAATCATTAAGGTTTACATTTTAAATGGATGAATTTTATGATATGTAAATTATGTCTCAATAAAGCTGCTTTAAAAAAATGTTTCCACAAAGAAAACTGCAGGTCCAGATGGCTTTCCTGTGAATTCTACCAAACATTTGAGAAAGAAACACCACCAATATTACAAAAACTCTTACAGAGAATATAAACATAGGAAATGCTTTTTAAATAGTTATTTGTAGGCCTGAAAAGAGCATAACAAGATGGGAAAATTACAGGCCAATTCCATGAACATGGATACAAAATTTCTAAACAAAAATTAATAAATTGACTCTAACGTTAGATAAAAATAATAATATATCACAATCTAGATGGGTTCATGTCTAGTAATAACTGAAAATCATTCCATGTTTTGGAGGATGCAAAAAATTAATAAAATTCAATGTCCTTTCATGATAAATGAAGAAAGCCCTCTTAGCAAACTAGTAATGGAAGAAGCTTCTTTAATCCATTAAAAAGTATCGATAAAAACCTTATAGCAAACGTAGAGCTCAATGATGAAATACTGAAAGCTAGTTACCTGAGATTATGAAGGAGATGAGAATGCCTAGTATTGTAATTTCTAGTTAACATTGACCTAGAGATTTTAGCGGGTGATGTTAGGCAAGAAAAGAAATAAAAGGTATAAATAAAGGTTTAAATAAATGAAGACTGGGAAGCTGTCATTATTTACAAGTGATTGTGTATGTAGAAGGACCCAAATTAGAATTAATTTATGAATTTATCAAGGACACTGGATAAAATCAGTATGTAAAGTGAGCATCAGTTTTGTCTCTGTATACCAGTAACCCAAAACTAGAAGATGGATTGTATAAAAGATACCATTTATAATAGCAAAGATTTCAAGGCACTTTGAGTGATAGCCAAAATAAATAACAGATAGCAGAATTATATTTAGTAGGACTTCAGATATCAACATTATCAAATGAAACTGTGAAATAACTGTATTTCTACATTCAAATAAAAATGACTTAAAATATAAGCAAGAAAAAAGACTATAAAAAGACAAAAGAGATATAAAAATTAATAATACTTATTTTGGAAGTTAAAAAATTGATATAAAAATGTTAACAGATAAATTAAATCATAGATTATACAGACTGAGATATTTAGTTTATGCAGAGATATAAATACTTTTTCTCTAAAATGTAACATAAAACAAAATCGATGAAAAATATTGAAAAGAAGTTAAGAAGCCAAGTGTGTTGGCTCACGCCTGTAATTCCAGCACTTTGGGAGGCCAAGATGGGAGGATGGCTTGAGGCCAGGAGTTCAAGACTAGGCTGGGCAGCATAGTGAGACCCGGTCTCTAAAATTAAAGAAAAAACTTGGCTGGGCATCATGGTGCTATGTCCCTGTAGTCCTAGCTGTTCTAGGGCTGAGATGGGAGGATTGCTTGAGCCTAGGAGTTCAAGGCTGCAGTAAGCTATGATCATGCCTTTGCACTCCAGCCTGGGCAAGAGAGCAAGACCCTACCTCTAAATAAAATTTTAAAAAATACAAATAAAATAGAAATAATAAAGAAGTTAAGAGACATGGAGATCAGGATGAGGAATTCTGGAATGAGGAATGTAACTTTTGAAGAGATAGTACCTGAGAATTTTTCAGAACACTAGAAACACACTCTTAGGTATAGATATTCGTGAATATTAAAAATATATAAAAATATTTTTGAGTGAGCAAAAAAAAATTATGTCACAAATATATACATGTAGTTTGGTTTCACATATAGAAACTTAAAAAGCACACAGAGCTAAATGATCTAACATTTAGGGACTCATCAAATATCATTAAACTATTGAAAAAAGCAAGAGAAGAGAAGATGCCATTCAGGGTAATCGTGATCTTTGAATGCTGAAGAAGAAATGGGAACCATCCACAGAGCTTTTCTAAAGAAAATCACTGATGTTCTACACATGAAGCTAGGTGGTACATACATGAATATTTGCATTGCTATTTGTATTTGTATCCTTCAATATATATGAGCAGTTCTAGGCACTTCTCAGAATAAACTATGAATTGCTTTCTAAGATATGAATGCAAAACATAAATTAAAACAATAAGCAAGCATTTTCCCCCGTTAGATTCAGGCAAACATTTTAAAATGTGATAATATAGAGTTGACTAAAGTATAGGGAAACAGACATTCATACATCGCTGGCCAAAGTGTAAGTTGGTTCAAACACTTCATAGAGCATTTGATAGTATTGTCTGTAAAACAAAAAATATTACAACTCATGCCCACCTGTGGGTACTCATTTAAACAAACTATGGCACATCCATTCAGTGTAACACTATGTAGTCACTGAAAATAATGAAGTAGGTCTATATGTGTTGATATAATGACCTCAAAGAAGTATTAGCCAGTAAAAATAGCAAGATATAAAACTGTGAATTTATAGTATGCTGCTATTTAAGTGAAAAGATAAATATATGTATTTTATGTTTGTAGAATCATGTAGTATTTCTAGAAGGATAAAATAAAAATAAAATAAAACAAAAATCTGGTAAAAATGGTTGATTCTGGGAATCAGTAGGATAGTGACACTTGGCTAGCAGGTTTACTGCCTTTTCACGATCATCTCTTTTTTTAACCTTCTGTATCTTTTATCACATGCTAAAAATTGCCTTTCAATTGGGAAAAAAAGACATTTTGTACAAAGATTCACATATGTACAAAGGTGTAGTATGAGCCTAATATGGAAGCAATCATGCTTGTCAAAGTCATTAACAATACCTTCTATATTTGGAATTTATTTGTAACTAAAGTAATAATTCAAAACCATTTATAATAACAAAAGTGACTTTTTATTTTATCAATATTTTACACTACTCAAGTGTTATCATCAAGAAAAAAAACATATTGCTTGAAATTTCTAGTGCTTCCTGGGTTTATCTTGCTCAGAAATAACAGGGGAAAATGCTGTTTCAAACATTAAAAATAAAGGTTGGCTGAATCTCTTCTTTGAAATGTATAAACATAAAAGCAAAAAATGGAAATAATTTTAAGATACCTATTTTGGGATTCCTTCTCTAAAGTAGGGTGTGTTATTTAATTTCACTTTTTATCAGTTGTACATTTGGGGTCAAACTTTCTACAATTCCATAATGGAAATTGCTACTCTATTTTCAGAGGCGCAGATGGTGGAAAAACATTTCACAAGTAAACCATTTTATTTGAGTGGAACTGAATTAGCTTTTCCAACCCACAATTTCCAAATACGATGTCAGAAATGAAATACACCCTTCTACACCCTAGTGATGTGGCTCTGGGAAAATCATGCCATCACTCAAAAATACAGACCTTTTTCTGCAAAATGAGGACCCCAATGCCTTTGTTATACTGATGTGAGGATTAAATCACATGGCATATTCCTCTGAAAGTACCTGCAGGCTGCCTGGCCCACCTTGAGATACCCCAGCCTGGCTACTTCTCAGAATCACTGGCCAGCACCTAGCACTAATGCCCAGGCCTCATAGAGACCAATCAAATCAACATCCCTGGCCCTGGGCCCTGGCATCTGCATTTTTCCAAACTCCCTGAGTGATTCTCATATGCAGCTAGAGTTGAGAACCACAGACTTACACTGTACCAATTTCTATCATATCCATCAACTGTTAAAAACACTGACAATTTGACTGATAAAACACCGATGAAGTTGTAAAAATCCACAAGCAAACAAACTGAGTAGTCATCCATTTGCAGTGGCATGTCTGCATATTTGACTCAAGAAACAAGAAACGCCTACACCAACCTGAGCGGATGCCACTTTATCAGCCTCTAGCTATGTAGCAGGTAGAAGTGACATGTTAAGAGAAGAGTAGGAAGAGAAGTAGGAGGAAAGGAACTTGTATTTAAAAAGCAGAAAACCTGCTATTGTTTTAATGTAGCAGAAAAGATATACAACTGAGCATGCCACAGGTATCTGTTGTGGCAGGTCCAAATCAAGCCTAACTTGCCATAATGTTTTTCATAGCAATAACAGCTACTCTTAACAATTGCTACCTATCTCCTTACCTGCAACTCACTTGGAACTCTCAATTTCCCTTTACTTGTTCTCTATTTTTTCCCACAGTTTACTAATTATGTTTTATTGGTTGACTCTATATTTGCATCAGAATATGAACTTCATGAGAGTAGCTGTAAGGTCCTAGTTATCTCTTACATTATCACATTTTCTTCCTAAATTTCTCCAAAATGAGATATCTAACCCTAAGGCATGAATTTTTTTTAATAAGAAGAGATTATGCCATGTATCAAAGTGTAGCACAATAGGAAGAACACAAACTAGAAGAAAGTGATATATTTTGAATCAATTATTTTAAAAAGAAAAAAATGTGTTCTCAATTGTTGTATTTTCCATACACAAGACATTCTTTCACATATGTTGGCCTATTTTGATTTAAAAAAATTTTTTCTCCAATACTGAATCCTTCAAAATATTTTCTCTGGCTGTTGCTTAGAAATTATTGTTATTCAAACTGGTCACTAACTAATTCTCTGGTATGGCTTTAATTCCTTTCTTTAATAACTGGATTTTGCCCGCTGTTTTCTAGCCTTCAATATTTCCTCCAAAATGTAATAAGACAAAGCTTGTCCTCCTTTTGTCTTTACTTTCTTTGGAGTCTTACCAAATATCTCTGTACTCCTGGGCCTACAACAAATTATCCTTTCCCATTGTTTATTGGAGAAATCACATATGTGTATTGTGTAACCTTAACCAGTGCAACGTGTTATTCCATTAGTAAAAGGTAGGTTTGACCTTGCTCCAAACATCCTGCACATGGTTCAGTGTTGTTCTGTTAAACTGTGTGTATGACCTGGGCCAAGCAACTTCCCCTGTATGAAACTCAGTTCTGAAATTCACTTATAAAACGCTAGCCAAGTCCACCTCAAACTTTTTTCCTCTATGTTCATGATTGTTTTATAAAAATAATTTTGCGGCCAGGCGCGGTGGCTCACGCCTGTAATCCCAGCACTTTGGGAGGCCGAGGCGGGTGGATCACGAGGTCGGGAGATCGAGACCATCCTGGCCAACACGGTGAAACCCCGTCTCAACTGAAAAAAAAAAAAAAAATACAAAAAATTAGCCGTGCGTGGTGGCGGGCGCCTGTAGTCCCAGTACTGGCTGAGGCAGGAGAATGGCGTGAACCCAGGAGGCGGAGCTTGCAGTGAGCCGAGATCACGCCACTGCACTCCAGCCTGGGCCACAGAACAAGACTCTGTCTCAAAAAATAAAAATTAAAATTAATTTTTTTTGCTACATGTAAATCATTTAGCCAACTTGCTGAATTCAGTAGGGTACAAACCGCATTAGTTTAATTGTTTTCCAATGTTTTAATGTTTCAAAATATTTTCCAATGTTTCAAATGTTTTAATGTTTCAAAGGACTCTGTAGGAGGCAACAGTCTCCTCCGGACAATATCTTCAGCAGGTCCCATACATTTGGAAAGTCTCATTTTCTGTGTTAAAAGGTCTACTTTAGTCTGCACCTAAACTTTCACATCGTAACGTACCCAATGTAGAGTTGCTTCTCTGCTCCCCAAGTTCAAGGCTAATCTGAGGTTTGGCAAGCACTAGCCCAGAAGGGGAAACAAAACCCATTTCATAGTAGCCCTGGAAGGCATCTTTTCTGGTGGTCAACCTGCATGTCCCACCAAATGTAAAATGGTTTGAATATCACTCCTGGCTTTTTCACTCTGCTTTCTCTTCTAACTCCTCCACTGCTTCTGGCCAGAGCTTTCAGTAGTTCTTTTTCAGACAGCAAATGTCTTCTGTCTACTATGGTAGACTTCTAAAAGATAGCCCTACTGTACAGCATATGAATTGGCGTTTGGCGATGCCCCTCTTTGTCAAGATCCTTTCAAGACTTTCCAAGCCTGGCTACTACCTCTCATAGTGTCTTACAGCAAAACACCTATCCTGGCTCTCCTGAATCTACTGATCTTCTGTCCTCTCTCTTTTTTTTTTTTTTTCTTTACAGCTTCTTCCAGCCATCCCCAAGGGCTTGCAGACTTCTCCGTGTGAGAGGCTTTATGCCTCTCCTCAGATCCGGAGGACACATTCCAAATTCTCCCAAGAATTATTGCCTCCTGCACTCCAGGAGTAGCTCTGGGTAGCCTAAAAGTCTCAGCACTCTTCAAGCCAGAGTGAGATGCTAGCCTCCCTCTTGCAGACAGCATCATATTTAGTGACTGGGCTCCACTTTGGCATAGAGGCAGGAAGCAGTCCCTTCTCTTCCTAAGAGAGGCAGTCAAGAACTGTCAGCTTTCTTCAAAGAAAATTTTTCCTCACCAAATTTACTTTTGAATGTTTGATCTTCTCATCCCTGGACTGTTGGAGTGATCATGGTTGACCAGGGTTTCCACTTCCCACAAATTCTATAGAATTAAGTTGGAATTTTTTTTTAACCCTTTAAACCCTTCACAGCTTTAGAACTTTCACTGAAATTCCAAGATAACAGAAAGGTGTCATTCCCAGTATGTTAAATTTCACAGTCTTTTCTCTTGCATGTTTTTTCTTTATAATTAAAGGATACTCGGGCTTTAGAATTGTTCATTTCAACATTAAACGATCTCAGAAAAATACTTAGTCTCTCTAAATCTCAGTATATTATGTGTAAAATGAGCTAATATGAAATTACTTGACACGGTAATTATGAGATCAAATGAGACAATCTGTGGGAATTCTAGGTAAACTTTTAAGTGCTATTGAAAGATTAGTTAGTATGTTTAATATAACTCAAGTAAAGTGTAAATTAAAGCCAGTTATTAAAGTGAGGCAGGCTTTCAAAATGTCTACCAGTAGGACGTCTACATAAAGATACATACCTGAACATAGTCTGATGCATACAGACAACATCCCAGCCTTCAATCTAAGTTCTTAGATAAAGCCTAAAGTGTTGTAAAATTTATATGTCGCATAGAAGAAAAAGAAGGAAGGGAGAAGGGAAAAAAGGGCTAAGAAAAGAATTTTATTTTTAAAAAGAAAAACTCATACCATCATGCTCATTATGACTGTACAAAAACCACTTCTCTTGGTGTATGCTATCACCACCAGCTTTCATTTCTCAAACATCTCCTCTAATCTTTCCATCCAGCTTCCTCTTGCCCTAGCATCTCTAAAATTGTTCTTTCCAAAATGCTAAAACTGTCATATATTTTATTTTCAGTATCCCAGCTACTTCATGAATTTTTTTTTTGTCTCTCCAATTAAAAAATTAAGTTGAAGGCTGGTCTTCATATTCTGTGGCTTTTCCAAGGCATGACAGGAGGTTAAGTCTACAGGCGATATTTGGTAAATGTATATTTGTTTGCCTTTATTCAAATCAAAGTGTGCCACAGATTGAGAAACCTCAAAGTAAATTAATTTCTGTAGCAGATTTGATGAGTTCTATGAAATGCTAACGTTTTAAAAATATATACAGATTGGATAAAACCTGAAATAAAGGATCACAGCACACTGTGTTGACATGGGAACCTTTAAGATTCTTGATACTTACAGTAAGACTGGAAATACCATGTGATATTTTTGTATTTCTATTTTTGTATCAACACTTAAGAGGAAACAAAGCATATTATTTACATGCACACAAATATCTGCGAAATGCACATCACCATGTGACTATTTATGTAGAATTGTTTTTTCAAAACCAAAAAAAACTTTCTTTACTTTCAAGTTTTTTTTTTTTTTTTTTTTTTTTTTTGAGATAGAGTCTTGCTTTGTCACCCAGGCTGGAGTGCGATCTCAGCTCACGGCAACTTCCGCTTCCCAGGTTCAAGCGATTCTCCTACTTCAGCCTCCCAAGTAGCTGGGACTACAGGTGTGCATCACCACGCCCGGCTAAGTTTTGTATTTTTTAGTAGAGACAAGGTTTCATTATGTTGGCCAGGCTGGTCTTGAACTCCTGACCTCAGGTGGTCTGCCTGCCTTGGCTTCTCAAAGTGCTGAGATTACAGGCGTGAGCCACTGTGCCTGGCCTATTCAAGTTTAGCCTTGATTTGAATGAATTACTTCATTCTTGCCTTTTTTGATGCATAAGTTATATGATTCATGTTTGATAAAATGTAAATTCTAAATGTGCAGGGATGATAAACCAGTAAAAAATAAAAGTTAAACCGAAATAAGCATTTAAGAAATGACTATGATCAGGGACTAGGCTGCCAATATACATCTTTACCCTTTAAAATTACAACAAGCCTGTAAAATAGCCATGATAGGCCTTGAGGAAATAGGTTCAGAGAAGGCTAAATAGTTTTCCAAAGATCACACAAATTGGATTGCTGAGTCTATTTTCTGATTACTGCTCTGTTTTGCATCCCGAAACCAACTTAACCAAGCCTGCTGAGTGTTGGCCACTAATATTCCACTTCTGTGTGAGAGGAAAGAAAATGATGGGATTATGAGTGAAGCTGAGAAGTGATGAATTCCCGACTGGCCCTAGTCTAGCCCTTGGTTTCATTTTATCTGTTCTCACACCTGTTTTGTAGGCCACTTACTTTTATCTTGTATAGACTGTGTGGTTATTCCCTCTTCAGGGCTCAAGTGTCTGGCTTATGGCCCCCAGAAGAGAATCACGTTGTAACAAGTGTACCTTGGGCATGGTGGAAATGGGAGTGGAAGGAGGGAAGGATGAAAACCTAGAGTGTTAGAGCCTCAAGAAAAAAGAAGAGCGAAATGGTGGCCGATCAGCTAATTCCTACATTCTATTCAGCAGTAAAACATGGCTGTCCATAGACAAAATACATAGCAGCATGTGACAGGGAGGTTTCCTCAGCCCTCCTTCAGTGAATGCTCTTCCACTGGCTTTCTGTGTTCAGGTTATTTCACATCACACCTCATCTCTGAACTCTCTAAATGTCCATGTGACTTTTCTCTCCTTTGCCCACTCGCCCTTTCTGAGTCTCTCTGTCTATTAGCTTCTCAGTGCTAACTCTCCTTCACTTTCTGCTTTCACTGCATCTGGTTCTTCTTTGGCAACAAAATGGAATCCAATATTCATAAAAACTGTTGCAAGTATTATCTTTAATTCTCACCACTCTGGATTGGAGATATGATTTGTCATATTTTGTAAACGGGGAAACGGGGAGTTGGAAATGTAACTCATCATACCGATGTCATCCAACTAAAACATTCAGTCACAACATGCATGTAGGTTTCTCTTTTTTTTAAACAGCTTTTAAAGATGTAATTCACATATTATACAATTCACCAACTTAAATTATACAAGGCAACTCAACAGCTTGTAGTATATTCACAGAACTGTGCAACCATCACCACAATCAGTTTTGGAATATTTTCACCACCCTCAATACAAACCCTGCACCATTTACCCATCAGATTCCAATTCCCCCATCTCTTCAGCCTTAGGCAATCTGCTCTCTGGCACCATAGATATGCCTAATCTGGACATTTTATATAGAATAATCCTACAACATCTGGTCTTTTTGACTATTTCTTTCATTAAGCATGTTTTCAACATTCATCCATGTCATAGCACATGTCAGCACTTCATTTATTTTTGTGGCTGAATAATATTTTATTATGCCCATTTTGTTTATCCATTCACGAATTGATGGTAATTTTTATTGTTTCTACCTTTTGGATACCAGAAAAAATGCTGCTATGAATATTCTTACATAAATTTTTGTGTAGACATACGTTTTTATTTCACTTTGATATATACCTAGATGTAAAATTGCTGAGTCATGTGGTAACCTCACGTTTAACCTTTTTTAAAAACTGTTTTCCAAAGTGGAGGCACCATTTTGTATTTCTACCAGCAGTGTATGAGGGCTCCAGTTTCTCCACATCATCACCAATGTTTGTTATTATCTGTCTTTTTTATTATGCAGAACCTTGACTAATACACCATTTTAATGGGTCTGAAATGGTATCTCGTTTTGGTTTCTATTTGCATTTCTCTGATGGTTAATGCTAGGCTTTTCTTGAAGTGCACCTTAACATATTTATTACAGCTTTTCAATTCAATGTTAAAATACTTAAATCAGTAAGATAGAAATAAGAGAGTACATGTATACACTAAGCTGATATAAATGTGCATGCATGTGTGTATACATGCGTACTGGGACATGTTTATACTGCATGTGTGTCTTACAAGTATGTATACATGTGCATGTAATTGTGTATATCTCAGAACTATTGAAAGCATGGGCTCTTGGGTTAAATTGCTTTAGGTCAGATCCAGGCACTGCCATATAATACCTGAATGACCTGAAGCAGGATGCTTAATTCCTGTAAGTTCATTTTCCCTATCTGTAAGTGGGAACAATAGAAGTAGCATACATAACTTGCTTCTCATAGTGCTTGCTAAGTTGTTTGTTTATAACTATTAGCTAAGTACTTCTACATTCATTGACTCTTTAACAATGAGGAGGTGTTTCCTGTACTGTGCAATTAAAAACATCAATGAATTGTACATTTTATAATTGTACATATTATTTGTTTCTAAACATTTCCAGTCAATGTTTTCATTTAGGCTTTAATAGATTTCTTGTCAGAGATCAGTGTCCCACCATAACTAATTGGTCACCCTATTCTTTGGATTAGTCAAAAATTCTCCATACAAAAAAAAAATAAGAAACTGATAATCTTATTGCAAAATAGCATCATCAGTTTTCACAGCAAAATGCCTCTCATTTTGATACAGCTCCAAGAGAGGTCTCAAACCCAACCAAAATCAGAAGAGAGAGCCACCCGGAGCCTGTAACAGTGTGTGTCCTTGAAGGACAGCAAAACTCTCCTTCCTTTCTTCTCCACAGCCTCCCGATTTAGCCCTTGCACTCCCCACTCGTCAAACCTGGGGAGCAGTAGAAATAAGCAGCACAAATTGGCAGATAATGCACCTTATTTCCATGAAGAAGCAGGTGCATTTTCCTCCAGATAAGTGGTGCAGTGACACTGATCCGCTCTGACAGGCCAGCTGATCTAAAATAACTCAGCACACATCACCACTAGCGGGGGAATCTTCTCTCAAGAGCTTATTCCGAAACTCTTCAATCCCCCGGGTGCTAATTAAAATTTACTAGATAATATTTGCAAAGCTCAATGGCCCTAGTTACAGCAATTATCAGTTACTAAACGTTAGTGCCAGAGATGTCACCTGATGATTGGCTTTTTTATCCAAGAGGATTTTCCCTCTTCCCCATCCTCTTATTCTTTTCCTCCAATTCTTCAAGAAACTGAATGAACTAAATGTCTCAATTGGCTGAAGATGGAGAACTGGGGAAATTCAACATCCTACACTTAAAATATTCTTTTCTCATTGAACCACTAGTTGCTGAGTTTTAAACACAGCACCTGATCCCATTATAAAAGTAAGGGGCTAAATTGGAGGACCACCTCTGAGCCATGATCCAGTAAAAAAGGTACCCCTCACTCATCCATTTGCCTCATGAGTACATCAGTTTACCCAGGTAGAAAAAGGGCCTGGCCAAGACCTGCTAATCTTATTCTGTTATTGCTAATGATTGCTCTTGAAATGGGAGGTGATATTTCTATACAAAGGAGATTCAATCAATTTATTGAATTGGCCACCAAATCAGCCATAGGCAAAGGGCCCAACCACCTGTGTCCTGCTCTGACCCGATTTTCTGCAGACCACATGGGGAGCTGATTGCTGCAATGACATACAGATATATTTGCTGTGTTAAATTGTGTTCGTAATGCGCTTGATGGCCTTCATTTTATTTTATTTATTTATTTATTTTTTGAGATGGAGTCTTGCTGTTGTCACCCAAGTTGGAATGCAGTGGCACGATCTCAGCTCACTGCAGCCTCCGCCTCCCAGATTCAAGCGATTCTCCTGCCTCGGCCTCCAAGTAGCTGGGATTACAGGTAAGCACCACCACGCCCGGCTAATTTTTGTATTTTTAGTAGAGACAGGGTTTCACCGTGTTGGCCAGGCTGGTCTCGAACTCCTGACCTCAACTGATCCGCCCTCCTCGGCCTCCCAAAGTGCTAGGATTACAGGCATGAGCCACCGCACCTGGCCTAATGGCCTTCATTAAGCAGATAATCTGTGGCCAGATTCTCTTTAAATCAATGACCTTAAAATTAATGATCAAATTTCTTTAAGTTCTAATTCAGGAAAGACATCATATCCATGGGCAGTTGTAGCTGAAGTCTATTCTGGGACAGGGGCAACTTTTGCTCCTTGTTCATACACCAGTGACAAACTTTCGCCAAGACACAATGATCCCAATTATTAATTTGTTTATTTCCAGAGGAACATTTTTTTCAGAGTTCTTTTCATGAGGGAGAGCAACTAATATTTATAGAATATCTTCTATTTGCCAGATATTAATGATTGCCACTTTTTAAAAAAGACATCTTTCTTAGCATTGGCTCAACTATAATGTTCATTGTCCTTAACCTTTTTAAATCAGTCTCCTTTCAGAAGCACAGGGAAAGATGACTGTCCATTTTTTTTATAATCAGGGATATATGCAGCAGCAACATGAAGCAGTGGAAGAAAGACCAGACTTTATGACAGAAGACCAGGAGGTGATTTTAAAACTCTACCCGCTTCCATCTCTGTGGCCTTCACCAAAGTATTTAACATTCTGAGCTTCTATTTACCTCACTGGGTCAAGAAGAAACAAGACATGTGAAGGAGCTTAGAAAGATATGACATTCTATGCAAACATAAAAAAAAGACAGGACTTGGTCAGGTGCGGTGGCTCACGCCTGTAATCCCAGCACTTTGGGAGGCCGAGGTGGGCAGATAGCCTGAGCTCAGGAGTTTGAGACCATCCTGGGCAACATGGTGAAATCCCATCTCTACTAAAATACAAAAAATTAGCCAGGCTGGTAGAGCGCAACTGTAGTCCCAGCTACACGGGAGGCTGAGGCACGAGAATCACTTGAACCCCGGAGGCAGAGGTTGCAGTGAGCCGAGATCACACCGCTGCACTCCAGCTTGGGCTACAGAGTGAGACTCCATCTCAAGAAAAAAAAGAAAAAAAAAAAACAGACAGGGCTTTTACTCCAAACATGAGATCAGTAGAAGTGACCTTCACAAACACTCATAATGCTCACTGAGATCAAATTGAAGTGTCGCCAAGTTAAAAAGTTACAGCTGGTGATATCCTAGTTTATGATTATCATCAATAGTTTAAATAATTTCTGTTTCATAAGAAAACCTGATCCATAAGGTTTTCTTCAGACCCAAGCAGGTTAAAGCCAACTCATACCAACAATTAATACACTAGACCATTCAATTTCTTTTACTTCTCATTTTCTCACTTTACTTGTATATACTGAACAATATCATACAGAAACAAACTTACATTCTCCTCCTTAAGCCTCTTCTGTATTTCTTATAAAATTTCATTCTTTTTTTTTTTTTTTGACACAGTATCACTCTGTCACTGAGGCTGGAGTGCAGTGGCACGATCATAGCTCAATGGAGCCTCGAACTCCTGGGCTCAAGTGAGCTCCCTGCCTCAGCTTCCTTAGTGGCTGGGACTACATGCCTGTGCTACCACGCCTGGCTAATTTTTAAAAAATCTTTTTGTAGAGACGGAGTGTTGCTATATTGCCTGGGTCTGTCTCAAACACCAAGCCTCAAATGATCCCCCTGCCTCAGCGTCCTGAAATGCTGAGATCGAAGCCACCATCCCTGACCTTCCTATAAAATTTCAAAAGAATGAAATTTATCTAGTACATTCTAGAAAAGTCTTGTGGTCAGACTTAACTGATCTTCCACCAGGTTAAAATAATTTTTGTGAGTATGTCTGATAAGCTATAAGTATGTCCAATAAACCAAATAGTGAAAAAAATTTTATAAAGAAGCAAATTCATCTGAATTGTCAATAGCCCTTTCTCTGGACTAAATTGATGATGAAGCATTTGCATGAGTACTATCCTCAACCACAGAGTATTTACTAGTTGTCAAACATCTGCTGGTAACTTCTTGGTACTGATCTACAAATCATTTCAAATACATGGAGACTCTTACTTAGCCAGGTAGTAGTGTAAGGAAGAGCAGTCTAAGCAAAGGCAGCAGCACAAGACCTTGAGTGGGAGAAATCATGGCTGGAATGTAGGTGAAATGTGGGCAGGGCAGGTGGGAAGTTAGTTCATAAAGGGCTTCACAACCTCAGCCTCTTGGTCAAGGTCCTAGGAAGAAACAGAAATCACTCAAATGGTTTCATAAAGATACTTTAATAAAAGTGATACTTACACATGAGTAGGCAGTATTTAGGGGGCAAACAAGGGTTGGAACCCAGGCACCTAGAGAATCACAACATCAGGGAGCTGTCATCACCTCCTACCCTCGCCTCTAGGAGGAAGGAGAGGGGAATAGGGCTATTAGAGTACAGTGGTAGCAGGACCTGTAGAGGGAAGGCTGCCCACCTTGCTGGCAGAGAAGCAACACAGAAACAGAGAGGCAGCAAGACAGAAACACCTCTCAACTCTCTCCTTCCACCCTGCCAATGTCTCCCGGCCAGTGCCTTTCTTTGAACATAGAGCAGAGCAGAGAAAGGAAGGGGAGGAAGATTGGTGAGCAGAAAATAACTAGTATATTCTATTTTGTATTTTATCCTAAGAAAAATAAGAAGCCTTTGAAAGATTTTAATCACAGGAGTTAAGTGGTGAAATTGAGCAGCTAGGGCTTTTTTGTTACAGATTTTATGAGACCACAGCATGTAAAGACACATATTTTTCCATATTGGCATTCATTCACTTGGTTTAAAAAAAAATGTGAGATGCTTCTGGTCTGTTTCAAGTTTAAAAATGAATGGAAAATGAATATCAAGACTGAAGACAAATTTGGATACTCCAGTAATAAATATAAATCATGCTATGAAAGTTCGTAGGTGATTCATAGTGCCTAGTTAGAGAATAGCAATGAATTCTGTCGAGGATCATGTGTGGAAAATTGGGGGTTTCTTTTACGTTGTCTTTTAGAATGAGTTAGTTTTGCAAATTTTCATCAAAGGATTTGTTAAAGTTCAGATGTTTCCTGTTTTTGACAATGAAAGTTATTCTTTTTTTCCTTTTTTTCTGTGTTGGGTGGTGTTTCTAACATTTGTTGGAAGGAAAAAAGCCACTTAGGTTCTATGGAGATAGGTTGATTTCCTGCTAGAGTTCATTTTTATGCCCATGTTTACCTAAAATTGAGATCTGGGAGCATTTTGAGAGAAATTCTAGACCTTTTAGCAAAAAAAAAAAAAAAAAAAAAGAGAGAGAGAGAGAGACAGAGAACATGTAAATATATAAGGTGCATATTTTACAGTGAAAGAGCTATGAAGAATTCGGTTTTCTAAATCGGTGATTCTACTACTTTGCTGCATGTCATATATAATCTAGGATATTTTTAACACTGTTAATTCCCAAGGCACCCTAAAAACCAACTGAAACAAAATCTGAGTAAAACCCAGTGTATTAGTCCATTTTCAAGCTGCTGTTAAAGACATACCCGAGACTGGGTAATTAATAAAGACGAGGTTTAATGGACTCACAGTTACATATGCCTGGGGAGGCCTCAAAATCATGGTGGAAGGCAAGAAGGAGCAAAGTCACATCTTAAGATGGATAGTGGCAGGCAAGAACTTGTGTAGGGGAACTCCCCCTTGTAAAACCATCAGATTTCATGAGACTTACTCACTATCATGAGAAAAGCATGAGAAAGACCTGCCCCCATGATTCAGTTACTTCCCACCAGGTGCCTCCCACAACATGTGGGAATTGTGGGAGCTAAACTTCAAGATGAGATTTGGGTGAGGACACAGCCAAACCATATCACCCAGAGATTTTTTTAAATTATTCTAACATGCAGTCATGTTTGGTGATCAAGAAAGATATAATTCAAGCCTTAAACCGTATTTATTTTAAAGTTCCAGACATTTAAAATCCTGGTGATGCACGCACATGTTTATCATAGCACTATTCATAATAGCAAAGACATGGCATCAACCTAGGTGCCCATCAGTGGTGGTATGTATACACCATGGAATACTTGCAGCCATAAGAAAGAGTGAAATCATGTCCTTTGCAGCAATGTGGCTACAGTTGGTGGCCATTATCTTAATCTTGGTTAAATTTAACACAGAAACAGAAAACCAAATGCTGCATGTTCTCACTTATAAATGGGAGCTAAATATTAGGTATAGATGGACATACAGATTGGAACAATAGACACTGGGGACTCCAAAAGCTGGGAGAAAGGGAGGGAAACAAGAGTTGAAAAACTACCTATTGGGTATTATGTTCACTATCTGGGTGATGGGTCCAATAGAAACCTAAACCTCAGCACCAAGCAACAAACCTGCACATATACCCCCTGATTCTAAAGATAAATAAAAATAAAATAAAATGCTAGTGATGTCAGCCTAATAAGTTTCCAGATCCCTTCACCTACAGTCTACTACTCTTAATATTCGGTTTCAAATTTAAATGCATAGAGGTGGTTGAGTTGACCTCAATGTGTTGCCTCCACATTGTGCAATGCCTCTGTGTACATCTTTAGTAACACGCTTTTATAAATAGCATATAATTTTAAAAATGCCTGATTTTAAATGTGTTAAAATTTTATTTTATTATTATACGTCGGGAGAGTTCAAGAAATATAATGATCATTATTATTTACATGCCATAGAAAAATCACTGGTCTGTATTAGTTCAGAGGTAATTGCAGTCTCTTTCAGTGATGGCTGCAATGAAATGTCAATCACTGTCAATAAACACTATACTGAAATCAACCCAGTCCTGCACTTCAACATGGTTTTTGCCTTCAGACTTCTTTCTGTCATCAAATACTCACCTGTGTCCTGTGTTTTTGAAAGAGGATTTGTGTGAGATGTGCCCTGACTCATTCTGAAGCATTTCTCTGATTTGAGTTCTAGCTCAGTCTTTACTATACTGCTCTCTCTCTGTTTTGGCTAACCAAGGACAAAATATTTAATCATACTCAACTTGGAATAAAAGTCAGTCTCTGGAAATTTCATGCTTACCCTCGTATCCTCATCCTTTTACCCCACAGTAGACATGCACCATCATTATGTGTTCTGCGTAAACTTCTCCTGAGCCTTTCTTCTCTACAATCTATGCTGCTGCAACATTACGATTTTCATTGAAAAACTATGGTGTGGACTGAGCATAAGCAACCACTTTCACCCCAGTCTAAAATCCTTAGAAATGAAACATAAACTGTTTTAAAAGATTTTATAATGTTACTGGAAAATAAAAAACATTGTCTCTGATAAATGCAAAAGTTTGATGAATTTCTGAAGAATAGAAAGCTGATAGGAATGAAATAGGAACCGAAGGCTACATCAAATTGTAATGAAAATATACAAAGTAAAGAAATGGTACTGAAATCAGAGTGGTTTGGGGCAGGGGTCCCCAACCCATGGACTGCGGACTGGTACAGGTCCCCGGCCTGTTAGGAACTGGGCCGCACAGCAACGCTGCATCTGTATTTACAGCTGCTCCCCGTCGCTGGCATTACTGCCTGAGCTCTGCCTCCCATCAGATCATCAGTGTTATTAGATTCTCACAGGAGCGGGAACATTATTGTGAACTGTGCATGCAAGGGATCTAGGTGGCACTCCTTATGAGAATCTAATGCCTGATGATCTGAGGTGGAACAGTTTCATCCCAAAACTATCTAATCCCCAACCCGCCCCCTCCGCCACCAGCACCCTGGTCTGTGGAAAAATTGCCTTCCACGAAACTGGGGGACCACTGTTTTAGGGGAATATTCAAAGCCAAAGGATACAGGTAATGATTATGAGGCCTTAGGTAGTTATCAACTGGAGCTATTACTTTCTTTGTACAAATGTTTTGAGAGGACAAAGTAACTAAGTTTCCTCCCAGATGTATCAGTGAATGGAGCAATAAAGCCAGAGAATTCCAGATATATAAAGATCCAGTGAGAGATGGAGAGGGTACCTTCAAAATTGCAAAGCAGGCTGCAGCATACTATATTCCACAATATTTCTATCTCTCCAAAGACCAGGTTCTACAATCACAACATGCAACCACAAACAGGTAATAGTGCTGTGACAAACATGTGCATGCATCAACAGCATTTCAACTGTCTGGAACTTTAAAATAAATATGGTTTAAAGCTTGAATTATATCTAAGAATCAACAAATATCTGAGGAAAACCAAAACCACAAAAGAAAGAACCCTCATTCAAAAAGTACAAAACTAATGTGAAAAAATATTTAATGGAGCAAGTAGACTAAATTCTAATGAAATTATATGAATATGTTTATCATATCTATAAAAGAGTATTTTATGAAAAAATATGAAGATTTTAGAAATAAAAATACTATACATTCAAAAGGTGAGTTGAATGACAAAATGAACTAGGCCGAAGAGTAAATTAATGAGCTAGATGATCATGCAAATAATTTCACAGAACAGTGTGAAAGGAAAAAAAAATGGAAAGTACAATGAAATAAATAGTTGCAGAGAATAGATCCAGTATACCCAAAATCCATTTAATAGGAGCATCAGGAAAAGGAAACCTAGAGAATAGAGAAAAACACATAATCAATGAAATAGAAAATGTTTACAGAGTAGAAGAAATATATTGAAAAGACCCAAACTTACCAACCTGGAGAATGAGTAAAATGTTGTAGCTAAATATACCAAGGTGTGATTCTTCTACAAGCAAAGACTAAAAAGAATACCACTCCTAAAATATTCTAGAAAGAAATCACTTTTGTAGCTTCCCTACAAAACAGAAAGAAGCATTTTCACATCAGGCTTCTCCTTGACAACACTGCATACTGTGAGATAGTAAAACAAAAATGTCAAATGTCTAAGAAAAAACTCCCTCTGAAAGATATATGATTTCTGCATATTTGAAAAGTTACAAGTAACCTCAATTTTCTTCAAGATGTTAATATTAAGTGATGATGAATCAATATTATGGAATATTACTCTATGGCTTGATAACAGCACAGCAATAAGCATTTGGGGCAGCTTCTCTCAAGATGATTGCCACTTCTAAAAGCAGTGGCTGTAAGGTGGAGAAGGCAAGCACAGCTTCCAATAGACTCATAGGTCTGAGCCCAAAATGAAGCTCAGGTCCTGCCTAGGCAGAGGGTCCTTGTAAAAACTCATGTCTTTGGGTGGTTCTGAGGGTAACATTGAAACAGAAACAGACCAGGCCAAACAGGAAACAAAGTCTAGGTTCAAATAATTTTAAACCCTTTGGGATTTAGATGACCTGAGATTCTTAGCGTCCCTAGAATAACTGCCAGTCAGAAATAAAGTGAAACCTCATTAGAGGAAGAAAACATCATCCTGAGCCCCAAATGATTTCTGAGGTTTTTCATATGCAAGCTTCAGCATCCTGATTAAACAAAAATAGGGTATTCTGGAGACATAAATCAATCAACCAATCAATAATAAATAAGCAAATTTAAAGAACAACAACCAGACATACAAAAAGAAGTAACTAAAATCAAAGGAAAAAAATCAGGAAATAAAACAGACACATAGGGTAGTCAGACAATGGAGCTATAAAACACGCACTTGAAAATAGCTATCATTAATCTGTCAAAAAAAATAGAGGACAAAAACACAAATTAGAAAATTTCATGTAAGAAAATAGATAACCTGAATCATTTCATATCTATTTAAGAAATGGCCAGGCACGGTGGCTAAAGCCTGTAATCCCAGCACTTTGGGAGGCCTAGGAGGGCAGATCACCTGAGGTCGGGAGTTCGAAACCAGCCTGACCAACATGGAGAAACCCTGTCTCTACTAAAAATACGAAAAATTATCCAGGTATCTTAGTGCATCCTGTACTTCCAGTTACTTGGGAGGCTGAGGTAGGAGAATCACTTGAACCCAGGAGGCGGAGGTTGGGGTGAGCCAAGATTGCGCCATTGCACTCCAGCCTGGGCAACAAGAGCGAAACTCAGTCTCCTCAAAAAAAAAAAGAGAGAGAGAAATAAATTTATGGTAAAATTCTCCCAAATCTCTCAATATAAAAGACTCTAGGCTCCTTTAATATCTCACAGTTCTCTAGGGCAGAATTTGAGGTACAGTGGGCTAGATTCTCTGCTCAGGATCTGGCTAGTCTAAAATAAGGTATTAGCCAGGGTGTGTTCTCATTGGGAGCTCCGGATCATCTCCAAATTCTCATGGTTGTGGCAAATTCAGTTCCTTGTGGTTGTAGGCCTGAGGTGCCCATTTCCTGGCTGGCTCTTAACCAGTGGTTAATTTCAGCGTCCAGAGACCACTCACGTTGTTTTCCTCTTGGCCCTCTCCATCTTCGCAGTCAGCAACAACAACAAAAAGCCCTTGCATATATTCCTTCTTGTTGTTTAAATTTCTTTCACCAAGAAGAGCCCAGTTTCCATTAAGGCCACACTGGATTAGCCCTACCAAGAATAATCTGTCTACCTCCAAGTCAGGTAATTTAAACTCTTAATTACGTCTGCAATTCCCTTCACAGCCCCAACTAGATTTGTCTTTGATGGACTAATTGGAAGAAGGTCAGTGTACACCAGGGGTAGGAATCTTAGGGGCCATTATAGATCTCTGCCTACCCCACCCATTATCATTCTTTTCTAAGTATTATATGTTTATTTCTTCAACACAATGGTTATTTACTACTTTTTACTTAGCTTACAAATAAAGATTGGTTTCCATTTTGTTTTCCAACTTTACTACATTATGTAAAATAATCTGAATAATATCAATGATTTTAGATTGGTTGTACATTCACTTACAGCTTAACAGTCAAATTTTATAAAATTTCCCAAGATTGTACATTTTCTGTTTACGAATTATGGAGTTAGATGACACATATGCACAAAATATATGTGCAATAATATAGGTTTAATATAGCTTAAACCTTTGATACAGTTTAAACCTCAAATTGTTCAAGTATTTGATATCTATTTTTGTCTGTTTCTGTAATCTGTTTTTAAGAAGGATGTGTTTGATATAGCTATTTTTCTCTAGAGTACTGTCGGTTATTTTAATTATACTTCTAGGCTTTATTTTTGAGGGCCTAGAATTTACTATCAACATGATTTCTTTTATCAATATACAAAGGGTTTTTTTTGCTCTTAATACATTGTTTACCTTAGTTATATATTATCAGATATTATGATTCCCACACCAATATATTTTTATTCTCTCTTTTACCCACAAATATTCCTTTTGTCTTGGTTTTAAGCATGTTTCCTGAGACAAGTATTGTTGAATTGTATAATTTATGCAATCTGAGATTTTTTACATTTTCCACATCTATTTATTATTCGTTCCTTCAGTTTTATTCTCTTTCCCACCCCAATTCTTAATGCCCATTGGATAGACTGAGTTTCCTTTGGCTTGTGTAAAAATTATGCATTCTGTTTTTGTTCCCATGTTTGCTCCCTGTAGACTAAGACTCAAACTCATATTTACTTTTCTAATTGATTTATTACATCAATATTCATATCACTTTCATAAGACAGGAAGTTCAACATGTTTATGTACTCCTTTGTCTGCTAACCTCGCCTTCTCAATGAGGTCTCCCTTGGCCAATTTGTATAAAATTGTAGTGTGCACCTCCCTATATTCCCTATTCTCTATCCTTGATTTATTATTCCCCAAAAACATTTATTAATTTTTAATTTGCCAATTTTTAAATTCTGTTTCCCTCTTAAAGGAACACAAGTTTCATGAAGGTGGGTAGTATTTTTTTTTTTTCTTTAACTTTTATCTTAGGTTCAGGGACACTTGTACAGGTTTGTTATATAGGTAAACTCACAACATGCGAGTTTGTTGTGCAGATTATTTCATTGGCCAGGTACTGAGCCTCATACCCAATAGTTTTTTTTTTTTTTATCTGGTTCCTCCTCTCACCCTCTACCATAAGTAGGCCCCAGCGTCTGTTTTTCCCCGCTTTGTGTCCATGGGTTCTCATCATTCAGGCCCCACTTATAAGTGAGAGCATGCAGTATTTGTGTTTTTGTTCCAGCATCAGTTTGCTAAGAATAAGGGCCTCCAGCTCCATCAATGTTCTGGCAAATGACAAGAACTCATTCTTTTTTATGGCTGCATAGTATTTCATGGTGTATATGTACCACATTTTCTTTATCCACTCTGCCATTGATGGGCATGTAGGTTGATTCCATGTCTTTGCTATTGTGAATAGTGCCACAGTGAATATATGTTTGCATATGTCTTCATGATAGAATGATTTATATTCCTTTGGGCATATACCCAGTAATGGGATTGCTGGGTCAAGTCGTAGTTCTATTTTTAGCTCTTTGAGGAATCACCACATTGCTTTCCACAATGGTTGAACTAATTTACACATGAAAGTGGGTAGTTTTGCCTGACATGTAGGAGATGCTCAATAAATATTTGTAGAATGAAGAAACAAATCAGATCTCTAATCTCAATTTGATCTGAAACTAGCTGTGTGACCTCAGATGAGTCATCTGATCACTCTGGGCCTCAGTATATTCATCTGTAAAAATGAGAAAATAAGTTGAGATTTGTGCTATTTACTTTGTACTGTGCATGTATAAATTACCTGGTGGTATTTTTGAAATGCATGTTATAATTCAGCTGGTCTGGTGTGTGCTGCCTGAGCCTCTCCATTTCTAACACTTTCCTAAATGATGCCAATGTTGAGCATCGGTGAACTGCTCTTTGAGTTGCAAGGGATTAATCTTTAAGGTTTCTTTTATCTTTTTAACTCTACAGAAGAGACTGGCAAACCACAGCTTGTCATCTGTTTTTGTAAACAAAGTTTTGTTGTAACACAGCCATGCTCATTCGTTAACATTTTATGTATGTTGTTTTTACATCACAACAATAAAAATTAATTGCAGTACAGACCATGTATGATTTTAAAGTTGAAAATATTGGCTATTTATCCCTTTACAGAAAAAAATGGTTTGCTTTAGTATCAATTGCCTCTGTATCAATTGCCTCTGGCAAATATTTTAGAATTTTAGTGCATTAACTATGGTTCATTATTCTAGTTTTTTAGTTTTTTCTTAGTTGCTTTATTTTGCCTCATTTGCAGCTTAAATATACTCTAAGACATAAATCATGCCAGTTGCTTATTTTATGTCTCCATGAGCACATGGTTGGAGAAATCTAAAACTGGAAAATGACCTTAGAAACTAGTTAGTCTGAATTTGCATTTAAGAGGCAGGGCCTGTGGTGGGGTGGAGTAATTGTTCAATGTCACCTAAGAGCTAAGACAGGCAGAGGGGAACTCAGGTCTCACATGCTCTGTGTTATACAGGCTCCTTGCCTTTATTTCTAGGATTTAAATGAGACATATTTTGATTGTGCTTATGGCAGTGGTCCAGCTATGAGCATTGGCAATCATTTATCCAAGGGCTCAAAGAGGACTGAGGTGAAGGGGCTTGCCTTGGTTTAAGGATCTTCTTTAAAAATAATTCAGCCTAAGAAGGAAAAGTGTTGGGCCAAGGTCAACAAACAAAGTCTATAGGGAAAAGAAGAGGGAGAGAGATCAAGGGTGTACCAGCCAGATCCCCCTTGAAGACCAAGATACTCATTCCCTCAGTTTCACAGAGTTTGCTGCAGACCACTCCCATCTGAATCCTTTGGGACTTGCCTTCAGTTGAAAACCACCTCACTCAAGTTTAAGTCTCCTACCTGAGACAATCCACATCTCATAACTGCATGATGAGGGAGTACAAATTCTAGCTCCTTGCTTCAATGGCAAACAACTCTGAGGAGCCAGGCCAGCTCCAGATCTCCCCAATGCAATCGGAAAAGGCCTCTGTTACAACTTCATCACAATTAATCTGCTTCCTCCTCCAACCCCTGCTGCCTCGCTCCCCCACAGATTATTCATCTTCTCCCTCTACCTTATCAGCTTCTTTATGTCCTCTCACACAATCATCAGTCTTTTAAAAAAAATAACTTTTTTTTTTAATAGAGACAGGAGTTTCACTATGTTGCCCAGACCGGTCTTGAATTCCTGGGCTCAAGTGATCCTCCTACCTTATAGGCATGAGCCATCATACCCTTCCTTCCTTCCTTCCTTTGTCTGTCTCTGCCTTTTTTCTTTCTTGCTTGCTTGCTTTCTTTCTTTCTCTTTTTCGTTGTTGTTTTCAATTGTCGGTCTTGAGTGTACTCTCAGTACATATCCTGCACACAAATCTCCTTCTGAGTCTGTCTCAGGAGACCCTGAACCAGGGCATTAACAATTACCCAGACCAGCGTCTGAAACAGTCACTGAGCATTCTTGACTACAGCTTGGAAGAGGTGGGTGGCAGTGATGAGGAAATAGAAACACAAAGATCAGTTTCATTGAAGTTATCGTGGCATTGAATTTGCTTTAAGAAGGAACCAACTGGATTAACAGTGTTGGTGCTGGGCCTGTGAGCACTAACTTGAGACGCTGTGGCATTATAGGTGCCAGGGTCAGTGCCAACATCACTGTGGCACCAATGTCCTTTGTGTTTGCCATCAGGGACTAGCTCAGGAGTTGGTAGCCTCGCCTGACAGATACCACCACAGTGAGCAGAAGGGCAGGAGGAGAACCTCAGATGTGGGGGCCAAGAGGACTGTGTTCAAAAATACAGGAGGCATCCCTTGAGGTTTCGAGAAACAGTTGGCCAGGTGGGGGATAAAGGAGGGTATAGCTCCTGCAGTTTTGCCAGAGAAATATGATTTTGGTGAGAGCATGACCTTATTTATACCCCTTGGATGGTGTGGCCTGGGGAGACACTGGCTAACACTCATGGCTTCTTTCACTATTAAATTCTATTATCAGCACTTTCAGAGCAAATAATTTCACATAACACTGTCTGTTTTCTTTGATCCATGTGAGGGGAAGGATGAATCGTCAGCTCCCCTCCCCCATCAGTCCTGCCATTGCCCAAGGCACAATCAATTTCAATATGCAGGGGAAATAGACCACACAGGATCTATGGCCTCCCTACAGGGACCTGACATATTAACTGTTGTAATGCCTCTAATTCAGTCTATTTACTTTGGGATCGGCCTGTCTCTCCTGCTCATCATTTTAACCCATACATTGGCAGTGTCATGACTATTTAGAGTGATGGGGGTGATCCTCGGGGCATAGTCATGAGAAGCCTGATGAGGGAACGGCTACAGCGAGCCCATGTTGCTTCAGGGTAATGATGACTAATTTCATTCACTTCCCTCACCCCTGCCTTGAAATCTTCTCTTGCCTTTTAAATTGACGTCTGTCAGAGGGAATGAGACTCTGCTGGTGTCACGGCTTGATGTATTGGCCCTGTGGAGGCATTCCTTCTTGTCGTGAGTGGAGACAAGTGAGAGGGGTAAAGAATAGCAGAGGAGGGGAGGTGGGGGAGGGAGAGAAGGAGGACCCTCCGGGAAGATGAAAAATGAGCAGAGAAGGAAGGAAAACATCTTCAACCAAATGCCACTATTTTGATTCGAACACTTTAACAGCTTTTCCGATGTAGAAGCAGGCTATTGAGATGATTTCACCCCATGTATGTCTTAAAGAAAAAATTACTCAATGATGCTTGTTAAAGTATGGTAAGGCAGACTTTATTTAGATGATTAGCATAGGTGTAGAGATCTCTACAGTGACATTTTGCAGTGGGAGAGAGAGACTGGGCTCTACTTCAAATACAGCATACGCAAATGGGAATTGACATCCAAGGAGCAGCATGGCATCAGTGGATGGAAAATTGCTAAGAGAATCCTCAAGGGTAAGGGGGAGTCCTGGCTGAAGCTACTTAATGACATTCTTGCTGAAGACAGGCCAGGGTGCTCAGACATCATTTGGGGGATGGTGGATGATGAGAAACCTGATCAGATATCAAGGATAATCAGAGATCAAGGATGATCAGCTATTGGCAGGGAGTGTATTTGCTAAACTAACTTAGCAGGGTTCTTTGCTAAGATTTCATGTTATGAGGACGTGAACTAATGGGCCTAGGAGAAAGTTTAGGAGGCTGAATGAAGTTTGGTCTGGCACAGAACCTCCGTTATATGTCACAACCTTAAATAGCCCAGGTTGGTGTATTTTTCAGAAAATATCTCTATGAGAAACAAGTAAATAGGTGCTATGTCATGGCAGGTGATTCCATCAGCCAGCCCTTCCCTTTTAAACTGCTCAGAACCTATAATAGCATGCTGACCCTTGATGCATTTTTAATTAGCTATAATGAAAAATGATCTTTCAAAGCATCAATTTTGAGCTGATAGTGACGTAGCTGATTATCTTTAGATGAGTAAATGGGCATGTTTGAGGTCAGGCTTGAAAACAGAAAAAGAAAACATAAAAATGCTTTTAAGTTGTGACTCAATTTTTCAGTATTTCTTTTACTGGAGAGAATTTTTTTATTTTGATTTTGCTTTTCTTTAAACTACAAACACTTGTAGGTTTCAGCAGATGAGCAGATTCAAGCTCTAGCTTGGCAGAGTCTCCTGATAACATGGTAGAATACCATTAATTAATGTCAAAAGGTAACAACGGTTATGTTCTTTAAAGTGAATGGTCAGATATTAAAATTTTCTTACCACATAGATAAATCTCTGTGATTCAAAAATATGTTCCATTAATTTTGATATAATGAACCTACAAAAGACAGCCATGGCTGGGAGAGCTGGTTGATATTTGGGCGAAGTTCTACTCACCTCCCAACTTGGAATAGGTTCTGGCTCAAAACTGATTCCCCGGCAAGACCAGAAATCGCCTGAGTGAGTCTGGCCCTGCTCCCAGGAATTTTGGTTGGGCAGATTCTCAGGAGGCCAAGGTGTTCCTGAGGATAACTCGGGCAGCTCCCTGCTGGCCAGGATGCGTTCTGAAATCGTGATCTGGAATCATGCCCTGTCAGTCCTGGAGAAAACCCAAAGCCATAGATTGGCTTTAGAACGAGTCCAACAGCAGGGATGGCTGAGGTCAAGGGCAGGCCCTGCAAGGCCTTTTTATACTCAGAGGAAGTTCCTGCTTTCCTTCAGCCCAGAGCTTGGCCAGGGGCAGGAAAGTTTAGATAAGCTGAGATCTGTCACTGCCAGATCTGCTTAAGCTGAGGGCTTCAGTTCATGTCCCATGGCTTGTGCCTCCAGCATGCCCAAGACAATGGATAACAACAATATTCATTACCATGTACTGAACTGCTTCTCTGCCAGGCACTGGGCTGGTTTAATTACAAAACATCACTGAAGGTAAACGTGATGGTACCTTTGTTGTTGGTCTTCCCTTCTGGACTGTGAGCTCTTTGAGGAGGGGCTTAAAAAAAAAAGATCTTCTCTGCTCTAAGCAAATTGTCTGGCAATAATAATGGCTTAATAAAAATTTAATAAGCTCCAGAAGGTTACATAACTTACCCAGGTTTACACAACTAGCCAATAATAAATTTAAGAATCAAATCTAGACCAGAAATGGTGGCTCATGCTTATAATCTCAGCACTATGGGAGGCTAAGGCAGGAGGATTGCTTGAAGTGAGAAGTTGGAGACCAGCCCTGGCAACATAGCCAGATTCTGTCTCTAAAAATAAATAAATAAATAAATTAGCTGGGCATAGTGGGACACACCTGTAGTTCCAGCTACTCAGGAGGCTGAGGTGGGAAGATTGCTTGAGCTCAGGAGTTGAAGTCTACAGTCAACTATGATTGTGCCACTATACTCCAGCCTGCACAACAGAGTAAGACTCCATCTCTTACATAAAAAAAAAAAAAAAAAAAAGAATCCAATGTAGGCCCATATGAATGCAAAGTGTAAAGCAGCCCCCTGTGTTACACTCTTATCCTGCCTCTGCCCTTTACAGGGTCTGGGTTTAGGTGTACGATCTTTAAAGTAGTAAATACCCAGAGAAAAGTGGGAAAGAGTCAGCTCACAAAGGTAGCAGCAATTCTGACAATATCACTATCTTCACTATGCCCTGAATGGAGCCAAAGAATGGTAATTTATCAAAAAGTTGTAATGCTTCTTCTTTGTACAAACACAGGCCATCAGAGTGGAAGGGAGAAGTCTGCCAGCAAAATCACTCAATTTGGATTTTTTGTTCTCTTGGGCACAGATACTCAGGTGGGTAATTTACTAATTCACTTATTTCATACTACTTTAATGAGATGATTAGAAATGGAATTGAATCATGACTATGAGTCCATGGTAATAAGGAAAATAGTATACTTTCACTCTTCAAAATTTAGAAAGCACTTCCATACATACATTTTTCCTAGTATCAAAATTGTACTAGAAACTAGACAGGGAGAATGTTACTATACTTATTGTATGGGTAAAAAAAAAAACTGAAGTCCAGAGAGACTACATGCTTTGTCTGAAGTTACATGATTAATTAAAAGATACAGTATCAAAACTCAAATTCTGACTCTAGATTACCGTTCTTGTTCACTTCACCAGTGGTCCTCACCCGCAGTTGGATATTAGAATGACTCAGAGATACTTATTCCATTGCTCTGGGATTAGGCCCAGGCAACACCATTTTAAAAACAAACCCAGATATATGTGTAGCCAGGGCTGGGCAGCAAGTGCTCTACATGATTCTGTCTGTTAATGAATGGCACACTTGGCCAGGCATGCACTGAGATTAACTGTTTTGTTACCGTAACAGAACCATCTCAATTATGACCTAATAGTTGCAGAATTATTGATATAAGATATTAGTTTCACAAGGACTATTGATTTTTAAAGACATCTTACAGGTACCTTGCCATTCTCTTGCATTTGCAAAACTGAAAATTTAATTATTGAGTTTATGACCATTCTCTCCATTACTAACCACACACAGAAAAATTTCCCGAGGCTAGAAACCATGTCTAATTAACCTAAGGGTTATTTATACTAAAGAAAAGAAGAGTGAAAAGCAACTTAATGAGTCCAATTATTTCCTTCAAGCCCAGGGAGGGCATTGGCAACATGCCTCCCTTGGGTACAGAGCAGATGGGCCTCCTCCCCAGGCTTCTTGCAGTTGTTCCCCCAACAAACTGAGGCTTGGCTCAAGAGGGACTGATTGAATAGCTACCAATAGTTTGTTGTTGTTGTTGTTATTTTATGCGACTTCCAAAAAGTAGAAACGATATGCAGAATTAGAATCATTGAATGCAGAGAAGAGCCAAGATCCGTGAAGATTATACTGTATTAATAGTTGATCACAGTGTTAGTTAATTGTATTTGTCAAGATAATTAACCTCTGCTGCAGATGCAACAAGACAAAATCCTCAATGGTTTACTACTTCTCAGGCACACTATATGACCCATGTTAGCTGGTGAAGAGCAGAGGGAAAGGCTCAGCTCCAGTCTCCCTGACACACAGAGGCCCTACCTTCTTGTGGCTGGCTATCCGTAACAAGTAGCTTTCTCAGTCGCCATGTTAGGGGAAGAGAAAGAGACAAAATTGTTCATGGGCTTTTCACTACTTCACTGTGCAACTGACGCACATGTATTCACATTTTCCTGACCAAGACTAGTTCCATGACCCGTTTCTTATTGCGAACACACTGGGAAATATAGGGCAATTAATATAGAACTTGGTGAGCAATACTCTCTTTGCCGCAAATGCCATATATATGACTCTTCCCAATATTTGACTTAGATTGACTCCCTAGGATACCCCAGAGCAGAGCTTTTCTGCCTTTTCTCATTAAGAGGAGCAAGTTCTTCCCTTTGTTTATGCCGTAGATGGGAGCCATAGAGGAGCTATTGAGAAGATATTGTTTATTTTCACAGAGAATAGGATAAGTAATGAAATACTTGTGGGAAAGTTGACTATATAGTGGTCCTGGTGCCTTTCACATCTATTTGTTCATTCATTTATTCCTTTATTAATCATAGATTATTTCCTATGATTCAAAAAATAGAATAGACTTGCATTGTATGACTTATGCACAATCATGCCTAAATTTGGTAGCTTCTTGAGCGCCCTTCTAATTCCACTAAAGGATTGGAATTAGAAGAGTCTTTAATTGAGCCAGGTTTTGCACAGTTGAAGAAAATCCATAACAAAGAATAAACTGGACAATTTTAAAAAGAGCATTACATTAGTTTCTCCAGAATGCTAAAGGGTGAATTCTCAGGAAGCTATCTGCTTAATGAGGTGCCCTTAGGAGAAAATAAGAGCTCCTTTTCATCGCATCTCCATTTGGCAATACTTGTTCCCAGCATCCAAATTTCTCTTCATAGAAGTCATCAGGCCAACAGAAAGCAAGCAAGCCAATTTCATAGCTTAAGGATGGTTTTTGAAATATTCTACCATTATAATGCAAAAGTTTTAGGACAGTTCCTCTTCAAATCTCTTTATGGTTGCTTTTCCATTATGAAAATTAGGCCTAAGATATGTGTCAAGAGCAGAGGATTCCATACAAAAGAAAAATTAGAGTTGAAAAGAATTCAAATGATATTGATCAATTTTTAGAGTATTGAAGAAATATTAAAACTTTGCCTCTTTACCAATTCACATTCAAAAGTAGACAAAATCTGTATCCATTATAAATAAGCAATATTTTTTACCTTCTGTTTCAATGTGCTAATGAATGTTATTGTTGCATGCAGTGCCTTATAGGAACCAAGTCTTGTATTACTATAATTTGTTAAAATATACAGTGAAACAATCTCACAAAAGGAAAACATTTGTTTGATGAAATATTTTAAATAAATTGATCCATATCAACACTGACAATACACAAAATCTATGTAGGATATTCCATCAAGACATTTTCTTTTTAATTGAAAACATGAGTCTTACACTTAAAAATTCTCAAAACCATCCAGTTCTTATTGATAAGTATTTAGAAGACTGGTTTTCATCCCTCGATGTACATTAAAATCACAGGGAGCTTTTAAAACATGGTGATAATGGAGCCCTAGCTAAACTACTTGAGTCAGAATCTCTGAGAGTGAGACCCAAACACTGATAGTTTTTCAGTGCTCCCATGTGATTCTAATCTGCAATCAGGGCTGGCAACCACTGAAATGGAACATTTCCTTGTCTCTCCAGCTAGCAACAATATTCAGTTCTGCAAAATCCCCATTTTTACACTTTCTACCCTTTATAAAAAGTAGATGTGTAGATACTACCTCTCCTCTATTAAAGAGTAAGTTCGTGGAGGGCAGAGCCTCTGTCTCACATTTTTATATGCTCAGTTTCTAGCAAGGCACATGGCAGGGATCATGTTGAATAAGTATTAACTCATTGATTGGCACACTGTCTGATCATCTGAGTAAATCTAATTAGAGGGTTTTAATTTTATAAACTCTAAGAAGCCCCTTTCAATGGAGCAGCAAAGTAAGGATGTATGAGGAAGTGAAAAGTGAAACATCAAGATTAATAATTTGGCAATTCTTGTTTGGATGACACCTAAAATCTAATTACAGGGAATTTTCCTGGCATGTTCTTGGAGGCAAAGAAATAAATGATATGGTGGATTTCTTCTAAGACATTCTGTGTGTTGAGTTCTGCTATAAGTTTGCAGTTGTCTTCAAAGCAATAGTATCAGGAGTAGAAAGGCAGTATTTAGGAGGTAGAGAAAAACCTACTTTTTTGTCCTTCGGGAACTATAATAAAAAGGTGATTAATATATAATTGTATTTGCTAAGGAAACTAAAAATAATGAATTAATTCATTAAAATTAACCAAAATAAAAAGAAGCTGCTTATTTTTTCAGTTGTCCTTCCATTTATACATCCAAGAATCTCTTCTTTCTTGTTACCAACTTTGATATTGTCAAGGCAGCTTACTTGCAACACAGCTCAACACTGATGTGTTAGTCAGTTCTGGCTGCTATAACAAAACACTTCAGACTGGGGTGGTTTAAAAACAACACAAAAGTTATTTTTCAAGTTCTGGAAACTGAGAAGTCCAAGGTCAGGGTGCCAGCATGGTTAGGTTCTGCTGAGGGCCCTTTTCCAGTTTGCAGACGGCCAACTTCTTGCTGTGTCCTCACATGAAGAAGAGAGGACCACGGAGCTCTGTGGGATGTCTTTTATAAGGGCACTGGTCTCATTTATGAGAGCTCCAACCTTATGACCTAATTAGCTCCCAAAGTCCCCCCTTCCTAATACCATCAATTGTGCATTAGGATTTCAACATATGAATTTTGATGGGACACAAACATTCAGTTCATTGCAACTGGCAACTCTAATCAAACAAATAGCATATTACCTGATGGATCAACTACTCAACCAAGACAGCTGTATGTGTCTGCAGAAAGTGCAATAACTCTTTCTTTCCCAGTTATGACTGGAGAATTACCAATCCTTACTGACAGCAACAGGAGGCAGCCAAATGCATAGACAGATAGGAGCGGGTCCCTGGCAAAACCCCACCTCCAAGCCAAGACAGTTTAAAGCCTGAAAGCCAAGCTACATGTTAAATCCTCCAACCACTTTGAGAACACACCTTCTCGTTTGGTGTACTTTGCTCTGATTGATCTCCATCCTTTACCTATTTTACATACGCTTACCCTTTCCTAATTGGTTTTCTACACTGTCACGCTTACCTTTGAGTGGCATCTTCACTTTGACTTTTTTTGCATACTCACAAACCAATTAGCACACACTCCCTATTCTGAGCCCATAAAAAGCCCCAGGCTCAGCCATATTGAGAACTCTCCTGCCTTGCCTTCAGGAGAGGGACAACCCCATACCCCTCCCTGCTAACATCTGTTTTATCACTCAATAAAACTTCCCATCTTGCTCACTCTTTGAGCATCCTTGTGTCCACTTCTTCCTGGTCATGAAACAAGAACCCAAACCTACCTGAGCTAAGGAACAACAAATCCTGCATCATCGCTACTTTATAAAAAAGAAAAATTGTATTTTTGCAGTGTAGTTGTTCATATACTAAGAAATCCAAGTACCAGACTCAAGATTTTTGCCATACATTTACAACTTCTATACTATTCATAACTCACTTAATATTTTTAAGACAAATCACTCACTGTCTTTACCTCAATGAATTTGAAAGAGAAACTTCAAATCATTGTCATAAATAGAAGGTATCTATAATAGGACATATATAGATATTAAAGCAAAAGGTGTTTCTCTCACATCCCACCAATAGTATGAGAACCACCACACAACAGAAAACACCATAAGTAAAATCATATTATTTGATTGCCAGTTGCACTAGGTCTACATGATGTTGCCAGAATTCATGCCATTGGAAAAATGCATGAATTTAGAAATACCTCTAAACTTTAATTAATAAAGAGTAAACTTAGATGGGTAAAGAAAGAGTGTAACCTCCGGCTATTTCCAGGCTCTTTAGGAGGTGAATAAACTTTGATAAATTATATGAAAAGGAGGACCATGCCACTGTCAAGAAGCCTCCTTGGAGGCATTTTACCAATGACCAAGCTGAATTTACAACATCCAGGCAAAGAGCTCTTAGGATATGGACCACAACGCTTTAGAATTTATTATAGTGTATAATTGTTTATTTTGTGCCCATTTTTTCTTTGTTTATTGGTTTACTAACTGTGTCTAGACCACCCCTCTAAGTTCTATGGGAGTGAGGACCACAATCACTGGTGGGGGCCACATTCACTGTTGGAATCCCACTGATTAGCATATATTGATTGCCAAATTAACAACGGTTACATAAATGACTAAATATTCTCTTTCATTCTGTAGAAACCTCCCCTTCCAAAGTGACAGTACCCTTGATGGGTGTTCTACCCCAACTGTATTTCAGCTGTATCTAAAATACACAGCTTTAAACTCTACTCAGTAACAACATTTCTATATACCTCTTACAGCATCCGCAAACCCACACTTTCTCCTACTCTCAAAATCCCCCATGGCCATTTTCTTCCCCACCCGTGAAATCCTCACCTGCTAGCCTCACCACTCTATGGCAGCTTACCTTTCTACTTAGGCAAGCTTGTATCAGTATCTGGGGTCCTAGATCTTAGACTCTCAGGAGGCCATGCCATGGGAGGGGTGATGACTGTAAGATAAATTTTGTCATCTTACTTTATAATCCACAGCAGTGCAAAGGACAGGATTGGCTTAACTTTCTGACATCAAGGAATAAAAATGATAGAAGACCTGGCAAGTATCCTAAGTGATTTAGCAAGGAGCTTCCACTGCTGAAACAGTATCTTAAATGTTTCTTCGCCCACCCCGTTTCCATTCATCCTGTTCTGTCATCACTAGCATCACCCTAACAAAGAATCTAGGGAAACTAGGGCAAGGAAAAAGCTGAGAGAGAGAGGCTGGTGGGTAGGGGGATGTGGTTAGGAACACCCTGCTATCCAATACCCATAAAAAATTTGTTTTTAATTCCCTGGCTATCACAGATAGAGGCTGCTGCTAGCATTTAAGATAAGATTAGTTGGTGTTGTGCTATCAGCACCTCCACATTTTCCCTGCAGGGATTCCTTCTGGCAGGCTGAAGCTGGAGGCATGTCTCAGGATTAACACGAGCTAATGATTATACACTAAAGCTTTGGAACTGTCGGACTAATAGGATTAAGCAATAGCAGATGCAGGTCCCCCTTCAGGTTAAAAATGCACTTTTTACATTACAAAGTCAGACAGATCCCTTTGAACATGCAATGAATATGGATGTTTTCAATTATCACAGTCTTCCAGGGCTATACGATATGGTAAATTAATCCCGTTAGAACATCGGAAACAGGACAAAATAGCCTTCTTGAAGCTGAAATCCCTCGTTTTAGATTTTCTTTCATGGGGATAAGCAGCGGTGCACCTCACATAATTAATCTTATTACAAACAGAGAAAGGGGAAATTTTAAAAAGTGTGTAAAAATTGTTTAAATATTTGGGAAACTTAGAAGAAACACTTTGAAATCAACATCTCTTAATTAATTTTCAAACAGTCAAAAATACAAACATAAGGCATGACAAGCAAATGTCTGGATGTGTTTTGGGATGGGTTTGTATTTCTTGATGCCTCAGGCTGTCAGCGCAACAAGGAGAGAAAAAAAATTAAGGTAACTTTAAAAATGAGCAGAATAATAACTACCAGTAGAAAGCACTATTTCTCAGAGATTTGAGTTGATCTGATCTCATGCTCTGGGCCCTGGAAAGGAGAATGAAAAGGGCATATTGGGATATTTATATTTTGCTGCTGCATGAAAGGGTCTCTGCCACCCAGTAGATAAAACCGTCCCTCAGAATAGCTCAAAAGTAAATCTCCATTACTGCAATTAGATGGGGTTGGACTTGGACATTAGTAGGGGATGAACCTAAGAAGTTTCATGTGTTTGATTGACTTAGGGTGGGGTGGGGGAGGGGGGAAACAAGTATTTGACAGGAGGATTTTCCAGAGAAAGTTGTTTGAGCTGACAGCAGGGAATGGAAGTAGTTTTGTAACAATCAGAATAAAACAGGTTTAACACCACTGGTTTGACTCTGAAAATTCTAAAGCCAAATATCTTTACATTTGGGCTGAGTGATTGGTATTTACCCTCATTAACAGGCCCTAGAATCACACTGCCTAATATTGCTCCTCGCTTCACAATAGAGACAAATAAAACACATGGGAATTTCTCCAACAAAGAATCTCATTTTTTTAAAAAAATGCAAAATGAAAGAAAGAAAGCAAAAAAGTAGGTTACACCAGGTTTCTTTATTGAGTCTACACTTTGGTTTTTATTATGTCTTACATGGCTTTTGTCTAGAAAACTGCAGGAATACTTACAACCTAGGATTTGAATAAAATCTGAATGGAACTAACAGTTACAACAATAGAAGAAAACCATGATCTAACTGTGGACTATTCACTCAGGTTTTAGCCTTACCAGTCAATCAAAAACACCCAGATGTCAAAGTGAAATTTAACTCCTAAAGTTTCCCTAATAATCCAGTACATTTGTATACCCTATGAGCAGGATTTTCTATGCATATCACAAGTCTAAAGTACCTGCTCTGGAAATACTGCTTGGGTAGACTAAAATATACTACCTAAATTAAAGATGCTAGCAAGCATCCATAAATGTTCCTATTTTTTAAACTTTTGATTGAAAATGTCACTTCTTGACAGAATGAAATGAAAACAATGGTTATTTTAAGTGGACTACTTGGTATTCCTTTTTTCCCCCCTTCTGGCAGTTGCACAATAAATTTCAGAAGATATAAAATGATTTTCAGATAAATACTGCTATCCTAGTAAAAGATATCCAGAAAGCTGTTGTGTTAAATATGTATGTCCTTCTCCTTTGTTGGAAGACAATGACAATTGATTATTTGTTCAAATGGGCTTAATCTTCCGTAATTATCATGCATATTTCAATGACATACATTAAGACAAGTGTGACTCAGTTTTATTGTACGTGGGAATCACCTGGGACTTTTGTTAAAATGAAGCTACTGAGGCAAACGTCTGGAGAGGTGCTCTAGAGTCTGCGTTTCCAACAAACTCCCAGGGAATACAAACACTGGTGGTCCAGGAGAACACACTCAGCATCAGCATGTCATTAAGACACCAAAGTCACTTCATGAATGATATGTTATAGAGTGTAGACTTGAGGAAATTAAGCAAGCCAACTCCACGCATTGCTTTTCTAACAAAGTATTACAGTTATCAACTTAGGAGTGAATTTAATGATAATCAAAACACCCTATTTCTTGGCCTTTTTCCTACATAGCAATTCCTTACCCATTCTACTAGGTTTATTTTTAATGGGTCTAGTTTTTCATCCTCTAAAACTATCTTATGATAAGTTTATCATATGAGTAGCTTCTAAGCCATCATCTTAATGAAATTATTACAAGTTCATTACAATTTTTGTTATTCCTTAACCATTCTGAAAACTGGCAATATTAATTATATAATTTTGCAGTGAAATTTATTAGAATAGTATTACATTTAGAGGCATTTTATATATTGTGTTAGTTTATCTGCAATAATCACATTAAAATTTCCCATTAACTGTGAGATTATTTTCAATGGAAAACAAACTATAATTTTGGTATCAATGCTGAGTCATGTTTCCTCTGAAATTTTTAAAGAAAATCTTATTTTTTTTCCCAAATTCAGTACATTTCACAATGCTTATTGAGTACTGCGTGGCTCTGTATATATCCCTGGCACTGGGAAGGAAGAGAATAGAGAGTGCAGCACTGATACAATGACAATTACAGACATCATTTTTGCCACCCAAAAGTTCATGTAGTAGTAAAAGAAGCACACATTTGTGAGTCAATGATACTTTACAATAGCAAAGCCAAAACCAAAGTTTTATTAGAACACAGGCAAGTCAATGAACAATTGTTGATTAGCGCTGGGGAAAGGTATTGCAAAGAAAATAAAGTATGAGAAAAGTTTTGAAGGATGAATAGAAGTCTTTATGTTCTAATTTGGTTTCTGGTGGGTGGGAGGGAAGAGAAAAAGATGAATAGAAGTCCAGAGAAAAGAAAATTGAAAACATCCTGTTAACACAGATAATAAAAGACAGAAATATCTTAAACATCATTGCATCACAAGATGAGGGTGACATCAAAAGACACAGGACTCTACATTCAGCACAGCATAGAATCCCAGCTGCAGCACAGGTATTGAATAAAGAAGGAACAAAATAAATGAGGAAATTATCTGCTTCCCTAGGGAAAGCAGTATGACTAAAATGAGGTCTCTATATCCTCATTCCTTTGGCTTCTCTATGAGTCTCTGTTTAAAGCACTCATTTTGTACAATGTTTAGCTAACAATTTTTTTTTTTTTTTTTTGAGACAGAGACTCGCTCTGTCGCCCAGGCTGGAGTGCAGTGGCACGATCTCAGCTCACTGCAACCTCTGCCTCTCGGGTTCAAGCAATTCTCCTGCCTCAGCCTCCTGAGTAGCTGGGATTACAGGCGTGTACCACCATGCCCAGCTAATTTTTGTATTATTAGTAGAGACGGGGTTTCACCATGTTGGCCAGGCTGATCTCGAACTCCTCACCTCAAATGATCCACCTGCCTCGGCCTCCCAAACCTCACAAAATTTTTATACCAGTTTATGAATTCTCCGAACCTTAAGAAGCCAGAAGATTCCCAAAACACGGCACGTTGAGAACTCTCCGGGCACACGCTTTCTATACCAATGCCTTGTGTCCATAAATAGGATGGGGGGAGGTTGAGAAGAATCATAGTCTCTTGCTCCTGCCTTAAACTTAGGGCTGTGTGGCAAATAGCAATAATAGTCATGACAGTAATTTAATCCTATGTCCAAAGGAGCTCAAAAGTGACTTTAAAAATTCATTCATCAGCCACTGACCATATTCTCAGCACATGTGTGCCGGGTGTGAAGGTGGATAAGCAGCATGAGGGTGTATAAAGGCAAGAAAAAAAATATGTGCACTGCTTTCCAAGGAAGTACAGATTAGCTGTGAAGGTATGACAGGAATACATAAAAGAGGATACATAATAAGATTTGAAAGATTATAATTTAGAAAGATTAATTATAATTTAGAAAGATTAAACATAAGAAATTAACCGCACAGGTGAATGTCTTTGCATACTTTGCAGTAACATCAGCACTAAGTTTAATATAAAATCAGAAACAAGTTATTATGTTTCTTACAATAGACATGCATTGGATATAATCACAATCACCAAACAGTGAAAAGAGACGTTATGTCGCAAAAAGTGTTTTAGACTCCTTGATGTAAAGGCAGGCACACGATTAGAAGAGCTACACTCAAAGACTAGAAACTCTGTAGCTGGAGTATGTCCTTCTGTCATAGCCACTTTAAATGCAAGCAGTTTTTAAACAAAGTTTTATTATTAACTAATGTGTCATATTCCATTTCCCTAATTACCATCCCATTCTACTTTCACGCTTTCTGTTGCAGTCTGCTTCGGCTGTTTTCTTTGAACTATGTGCATTTTCAACATGAATTTTATGAAGCTGGAAATTACTGAGTCCTTGGTGATTTAAAACCTCTGAACCCTATCTTTTCTAGTGCCTAAATCACTCCTTAGGTGGCTGGCAGACACTTATTTCTAATCAGAGATGTTCATTAAATAAGTGATTAAAAAGCATGGTAGATGTGGCTAATTGTTGAAGGCCCAAGGACAGGACATTAAATGTATCTTCTCTGAAGATTCGGTCGATTGTTGGTAATGCATTAAATGGTGCCCTGGTGTGTTGAACTAGTTACTGGTATTAAGCTTGTAAGTAGAGTGACTCTGACTCTGGGGAGAAACTAACTCAATATTATTTTTCCACAGGGCTCAAAACCTTTACACAAAAGCCAGCCAAATGTTCCTAATTCTAGGGAACATGTTATTTTAGCCTTGGTGATGATGACTCAACACTGAGCCTTACTGCTATGTAAGATTCCAACAGAGATGACATTTGCAATCCACAGCAGCAACGTGTCCCCTGTCTGGAAGCGAACTGAGAAATAGTTCACTTCAAATGGGCCTCTAAACAGCTGTCAGGTCAGAATAACTTTAAGTCATTACCTATCTGAGCCATGTTGAGCCAGTGACTTCTAAGTGGTGAAAATCTCTGTATCATGTTACTAATCTCACTGGCCAGCAGTGGCTATGTCAACAACCAACATTCCCTCTTAGTAAGCAGGCAAAAATAATACACTGCTCATTATTTGGAAATTAAGGGAGCAGTTGAGAGGTTGAGAAGCTCAGGAAGTGAAGAAGTTGAAAATAGGCCTCCTCAGAGCTTTGTCTCTAGAATGATGACAGCCTTTAAATCACAATGTGCCACAAAAGAATTCTCTCTAGCTTCTGATCTGCTAATGGTTAGCCATGCAGACCTTCCCCACAAAGACCCCTAAGCCGCCTTCCTCTAGTTACCACTCTAGAGCTTAGACCCAATTTCCTGACCAATTAGCAGCTCAAGAGTCTAAAATTAAAGAAGTAGGGAGCAGCTGTAAGTCTCTATGATTACTCATAAACCCTTCAAATCTGGACTCAAATAGCTTCCCTATCGTTTTGCTCAATTGATTAACTCTGACTGGTTTATCACTAAACCATTCATTTACTTTAACAATCCACTAAAGCCTCAGATAAAATGCATTTCATGTCCCTTCTTGGGCCTTTAATAATTAGCTGTGTCTACCATGTCTTTTAATCTCTTATTTAATGAGTGCCTCCAATTTTTAATAATTTAAAAGGATATCAAGCCAAATATCAATTAAAGAAAACTGTTCTAGGCAGCATAAACAATAAGTATTAAGTCCGTGGAGAAAAGCACATGGAGCCCTGTTGCTTTCTATTGCTCAAGAGCACTTGAAAACTATGGGATTATTTCAAAACATTACATTTCACTGCTTTTTATTTTACCTAGCTTGCAGGCAAAATTAAAAATAAAAAATGAGCATGAATCATTTTGTACAGATTCAAAAGAGAATCATGCATGGCAATATCCAGCCCAACTCGTATTTCTGAATATATTACGACTTGCTCAGCTCATCCCCACTGCCCAAGAGCACCAGCTGGCTTCAGCTACAATTTAACTATTTGTTTTTGATCCTTCCAATTTCTGGAGCTATCTTAAAACTCTTGATTGTTCCAAAATATCTAACTCATGGAACTGATTTATACTACCTCAAAGGACATGACCTCTACACCCATTAATTGATTTTGTTAGAGATCAATATTAGACCACTAGTATTTCCCCATTCCTGGGAGATCATTAGAATAAAGTTAGCTAGGCTGGGTGCAGTGGCTCACACCTGTAATCCTCACACTTTGCAAAGCTGAGGTAGGCAGATTGCTTGAGTCCAGGAATTTGAGACCAGCCTGGGCAACATGGCGAAAACCTGTCTCTACAAAAAGTACAAAAAATTTAGCTGGGCATTGTGGTACATACTTGTAGTTCCAGCTACTGGGGAAGCTGAGGTGGGAGGATGACCCAAGCACAGGAGGTTGAGGCTGCAGTAAGCCCAGATCACACCACTGCACTCCAGCCTGGGTGACAGAGCAAGACTGACTCAAAAATACTACTACTACTACTACTAATAAAGTCAGCCCAAAAGGTTGGTTGTCTTTTTAATAGAAATGAAAAGAGCCTGGGTAACACAGACCAAACTAAACTTCAGTCACCTGAAGGAGGCCTTTGATAGGCTATAAAAATGGCCACAATATTTCCCTTCCTAAGCCACAGTCTTTACAATGTAACTTTGTGGTGTTTTCCATTTTGAGGTGGAGTCTAGTTTCACACTCCTTCAATCTGAAATAGACTTGTGATTTTCTCTGGTGAATAACATGGGGTAAAAGGGATGTTGTGCTTCTTCCAAGCCGAGACCATAACACGTCACATACATGTTTGCTTGCCGTTTTGGAAACTTGCCCATCTGCCTTGGGAGAAACCTGAGCTACCCTGCTGGAGGATGAGACACTGTGTACAGGAGTTAACTGTCACAGCTAAAGGCCATCCTCAGGAGCCAACTCAGCTAACCAAGCAGCTGAATATAGACGTGTGACAGAGCTGACCCCAAAAGCAGAAGAACCACCCGGTGAAGCCCAGTCCAAACTTCTGACCCACAGATTATGAGCCAAATAATTAGTTGTTATTGTCTTAAGCATTTAAGTTTTGGAGTACTCTTATCTAGCAAAAGCTAGTTGATATAATGCCCCAGATTTTGCTACTTAACCTAACCTGCTGGTGGTTTTCTATATAAACCAAGGCCCCATACTCCACAGCACCAACAAAATCAAAAAGATTTTCAAAGCTAAACTCAATTTTCCAACTTACCCTTGACTTAGAGAATCACTAGATCAGTGCCTTGAACAATTTCTCAACTACTTCCAAATGTGATTACTATATACATTTCTATGTATCATATTCACAATAATTATCCATATTACTACAAAATCTGAAATCCTAACATTTCCCACACATGGAATTTCCTCCATTAGTTGACAAGTACGTGGGTTAGGTAAAAAATTTTGATTAAAAATGTCACCATCGTTATCAATAATGTTAATACCCCACATGTATTCCTTTGGATATCTCAGTAGCAGTCAGAGGATGCCTCTGGAACTTTCAAAGCAGCAGCCTCTTTAGCATTATTCAGGTACACATGCAGATCATGCCATCAACGTTTCCATAAGCAATCAATTTGCAAGATAATAGTAGGAATAACTCATATGCCTCTTCCCTAATGCTTCAACAAATAACTACCGCAAAGTTCTGACACTTTCTGATGACACCAGGAGATACGGTCCCACATGCTTTGGGTGTAGCCACACCACTGATGTCATCTGGCTTTGCTTGCTGGTGAAGATAACGACGTTGAGATGTCAGTCTTGATGTCTGTATCTTAATATGTTTAAGCACTGATATCCTTGGGCACAGGTCAGAAAGAATGTGAAACAGGGGGGAAAGGTGAAAAAAAAAAATCTCCTTTCTTTGTTCCACCCAGCCCCATGAGTTCAGTGGAAGAAAGACCCGTTTGTTTCCCTTATCTCTCAATCAGCAACCATGGTGGCAGCACTACCACTGCAACCCAGGCTCCTCTGCCTATATCTTCTCGCTCATCTGCATATCATGCCATCACTTCCAAAAGATTAATTCAGATGAAATACACCCTGGATTCACATTTTTTACTGTAAGCCACTTAGAATATAAATTTCCAAAACTGTCAAGAATCCCTAAACACTATTTTGTTTGGAAGGCTAGTCACTATTCAAAGAATCCAAAATACCAATCTCTTCTGAACATGGATATTAAATTGCACAGTTCAGCTTTGTTTTGACTCCTTGTTGTATTTTCTAAGAAGTAAATAGCAATTTTCTATTTGTTTAGAAAATTAGCCACTCTTAATAGCTTATTTTTTTCTAAAATGGAATTACCATTCCTGATATTTCCACAGTTGTTTAAAAAACAAGGCATTATTAATCTTGTTGTGAAGATGGGAACATAGAACGATGCATGCGGCCATGTGTAAGTTAGATAAACTACAATGCAGATTGTTTTGAAATTTGGTCTTACAATAATCATTAGCTATTCAATAAGCCAAATTAAGACACAGGAAGTGCCAAATTTACTGCTTATAATAAAATGTAAGCCTATATTTGAAACAGGAAAAATATTAATATCTTCTTAAAATTTCATGCTCATTCATTTTCCAGTTTTGTAAAGATTGGTGTATTTTTACCATAAAAATAGTGATATTAGAAAAAAAAATCTGTGTGTGGTGGCTCACACCTGTAATCCTAACCCTTTGGGAGGGAGAGGCAGGAAGATTACTTGAGGCCAGGCATTCAAGACCAACCTGGGGGACATAGTGAGAGCCCCATTTCTACACATGCACAAAATTACCCAGGCATGGTGGCACACACCTGTAATCCTAGATACTCCAGAGGCTGAGGAAGGAGCATGGCTTGAGCCTAGCACTTTGAGGTTGCAGTGGGCTGTGATTGTGCTACTGCACTCCAGCCTAGTCAACAGAGTGAGACCCCATCTTGAAACCAAAAATAAAAATAATTCAGTGAACACTTTCTAGGACATAATCAAGCACTATGTTATGCCCATCAAGCACACTATCTCATTTAATTTTTATAACAACCCTGTGATATAACCAACATTATTTCTGTTTTTTAAGCAAATAGTAGTAAAAGTAACCCAGAACTTGTTCACTGTCACACACACTCAGCTCTTCTAACTCCAAATATTCCTTCTTCCTAGTGAGGACACTGAGCACATAAGAGCATTTGTGCTTTTGAGACTAGATAATATAAATGTGGATTATTTGTTTTACTTCCCCTGATGTTGATACATTATTTTCTAAAAAGAATAATTTCTAAAATCCAGCTTTCTAATATATATGGAATAAGATGAGTCAACTGATTTCCTTTTATACACTAAGGTATTTGGCTATGTTGGGATTGGTTATAGTGCAACTTTTCATGCTACCCCACCACAGGCTACTCATTGGCCCAGGATGACTGGGGAATGGATATGTCATGGTTTTTTTTTTTAATAAACTCAAGAGATCTATCATAGCTGTCTTCAAAAGTCAAGGGACATTACGTATATATTTAATGTGATGTTTTGATATATGTATACATTGTGAAATTATTACCACTATTAAGGTAATTAACATATCCATCACCTAACATGGCTACCATTTTTTGGTGTGGTAACAGCATTTAAGATGAACTCTCTTAGCAAATTTCCAGTATGCAATATATTATTATTAATTATAGTCACCATGCTACACATTAGCTCTACACATTATTTATCCTGCATAACTGAAACCCTTTGACCAACATCTCCTTATTTCCCCACCCCCTCAGTCCTTGGCAACCACCATTCTACTCTTTTCTTCTATGTGCTCTACTCTTTTCAATTCTACATATAAGTGGGGCCATGCGGTATCTGTCTTTCTGTGCCTGGCTTATTTTGCTTAGCAGAATGTCCTCTAGGTTCTTCCATGTTGTCACAAATGACAGGATTTCTTTCTTCTTTTTTTTTTTTTGAGGCTGAATAATATTCTATTGTATACATACTACATTTTCATTTTCCATTCATCTATTGACTGGCACATAGGTTGATTCCATATGTTGACTATTATGAATAATGCTGCAATGAACATGGGAGTGCAGATAATTCTTTTGCATACTGATTTCATTTACTTTAAATATATACCCAGAAGTGAGATTGCTGAATTATAAGGTAGGTGTATTTTTAATTTTTTAAGGATCCTCCATACTGTTTTCCATAATGGCCACCTCAATTTATATTCTAGGGTTTCCCTTTTCTTCACACCCTCACCACTACTTGTAATCTTTTGTCTTTCTTATGATAGCCATCCTAACGGGTGTGAGGCAGTATCTCACTGTGGTTTTGATTTGCATTTTCCCAATGATTAGTAATGTTAGGCATTTTTTCACATATCTGTTGGCCATTTGGATGTCTTTTTTTGAGAAATGTCTATTCAGGCCCTTTGCCCATCAGGCTTGAGGGTGGGGCATTTGCTGGGGAACCACTGTCTTCTACCCAGTATTTCCCTATCTCCTGTTTGTATCAATGTAATTCAATTTGTCTATTTTTACTTTTTTTGAAGGTGCTTTTAAGGTTATACCCAACAAATCTTTGTTCAAACCAACGTCATGGAGCTTTTCTCCAGGTTTTCTTCTAGTAGTTTTAGTTTCAGGTCCTACATTCAAGTATTTGATCCATTTTGAGTTGATTTTTTATATATGGGTTTGACAAAAGTGTTCCAGTTTATTATTTTTAGGCAGATATCCAGTTTTCCCAGCACCATTAATTGAGCACTGTACCCTTGCCCCAAAGCGTGTTCTTGGCACTTTTGTCAAATATCAATTGACTGTAAATGCATGGGTTTATTTCCGGGCTCTCTATTCTGTTTCATTGGTGTATATGACTGCTTTAATGCTAGTACCATGTTATTTTGATTATTTTAATTTTGTAGTATATTTTGAAATCAGGTAGTGTGTTGCCTCTAGCTTTGTTCTTTTTACTCAAGATTTCTTTGTATATTTGAGGGATTTGTGGTTTCATACAGATTTTAGGATTTTTTTCTATTTCTTTGGAAAATGTCATTGAAATTTTGATATGGATTCCATCGAATCTGTAGATTGCTTTGGATTGTATGGACATTTTAACCATATTAATTCTTCCAATTCTTGGATACAGGATATCTTTACATTTATTTATGTCTTCTTCAACTTTTTCATCAATGTTTTCTGATTTTTATTGTACAGATTTTTCACTTCCTTGGTTAAACTTGTTCCTAAGTATTTTTATGCTACTGTAAATGGAATTGTTTTCTTTATTTTTTGGATAGTTTGTTTTTCATGTATGAAAACACAGCTAACTAATTTTCATAAGTTGGTTTTGTATCCTATAATTTTACTGAATTCACTTATTCGTTCTAACAGATTTTTGGTGGTGTCCTTAGGGTTTCTATATATAAAATTATGTTGTTTGCAAAAGAGACTATTTTACTTCTTTCTTTCCTATTTGAATGACTCTTGTCTTTTTCTTACCTAACTATTCTAAGACTTCCAGTACTATATTGACTAGAAATGACAAAAGTGGGCTTCCTTGTCTTGTTCCTAATCTCAGAAGCAAAGCTTTCAACTTTCACCAATGAGTATGTTAACTGTGGGTTTGTCACACAAAGTCTTTATTATGTTGAGGTTATGTCTTGTACAGCAAGTTTGTTGAGTTTTTTTTAATTATGAAATAATGTTGGGTTTTGTCAAGTTCCCTTTCTGTATTTACTGAGATAATCATATGATTTTTATACTTTATTCTGCTAATGCGGTGTGTTACATTTATTGATTTGCATATGTGTAATCATCCTTGCATCCTAAGGTTAAATTTCACTTGATCATGTTATATAATCCTTTAAATTTTGTTTGCTTATATTTTGTTGAGGAGTTTTGCATCTATGCTCATCAGGGATACTGGCCTGTAAGTTTTTTCTCTTGTGGTGTTCTTGTCTGCCTTTGGTTTCAGGGTAATGCTGCCTCATAAAATGAGTTTGGAAGTATTCCTTTCTCTTGAATTTTTTGGAAGAGTTTAGGAAAAATTGGTATTTATTCTTCTTTAAATGTTTTCTAGATTCACCAGTGAAGCCATCAGGTCCTGGGCTTTTCATTCTTGTGAGATACTTTTATTATTGATTCAATCTCTTTACTCATTATTGGTCTGTTCAGATTTTCTACTTCTTCATTATTCAATTTGTATAGGTTGTATGCTCCTAGGAATTAATCCATTTCTTCTAGGCTTTACAATTTGTTGGCATATAGTTGTTCATAGTAATCTCTTATAATACTTTGTATTTTTATATTACTGTGGCATTAGTTGCAATGTCTCCTTTTCCATTATATTTTATTTGAATATTCTCTTTTTTCAAAAGAAAACTCAGTTTTATTAATCTTTTTAATTGTTTTTCTGGTCTCTATTTCATGTGTTTTTCCCTAACTATTATTTTCTTCCTTCTGGTAATTTGGGGCTTAATTTGTTCCTTTTGTTTTTAGTTTTTTGGGGCATAAAGTTAGATTGTTTATCTGAGATCTTTTTTTTTTCTTAATGTAACTGTTTATCATCAATATAAACTTCCCTCTCATAACTGACTTTGCTGCATCCCATAAGATTTGGCAGAGTGTGTTTCTATTTTTATTTTTCTTTCTTTGTTTGTCGAACTTATTTTTAAATTTTTTCCTTTAATTTCCTCTTTGACCCATTGGTTGTTCAGGTGTGTGAGGTTAAATTTTTGCATATTTGTAAATTTTCTAATTTTCCTTTTGTTATTGGTTTTTAGTTTCATATCATTGTGTTTGCAAAAGATATTTGATATAATTTCAATCTTCTTAAATATATTAAGACTTGCTTGCCACCTAAGATATAATCTATCTGGGAGAATATTCCATGTGCACTTGAAAAGAATGTGCATTCTGCTGCTCTTGGGTGGAATGTCCCACATATGTGCATTACGTACATGTGGCCCATAATATTATTCTAGTCTACTGTACCTTATTGATTTTCTGTCAGATGATCTATGTATTGTTAAAAATAAGGTACTGAAGTCTTCTACTATTACTATATTGCTGTTCAATTCTCCCTTCAGTTCTTATATCTTTGGGTGCTCTGATGTTGGGTGCATCATATATTTACAATTGTTATATCCTCTTGATGGACCTATCCTTTTATCATTATATATCACCTTATTTGTCTCTTTTGACAATTTTGACTTAAAGTTATTTTTTTCTGATATTAGTAAAGCTACCACCACTCTTTTTTGGTTGTCATTTGCATGGAGTATCTTTTTTCGACAATATGTTCTCAAAGGTAAGGTAGGTTTTATAGGCAAAGTATAGTTAGATCTTGCTTTTTATTGATTCAGCCACTGTCTTTTGATTGGAGAATTTAATTCATTTCCTGTTTAAAGTAATTATAGAGATGTAAGTACTACCACTACTTTGTTAAAATTTTCTTACTGTTTTGTCATTCCTTTGTTTCTTTCTTCCCCTCTTGCTGTCTTCTTTTGTGATTTGATGTATTTTTGTAGTGGATGCTTTGAATCCTTTTTCCATCTTTGATGTGTCTAATACAGGCTTTTTCCTTGTGGTTACCATGAGGCTTACAAAAACACCTTATAGTTACAGCAGTCTATTTTAAGCTGACAACAACTGAACTTCAACCACACTAAAAAAAAAAAAAAACTCTACATGTTAACTTTTCCTCCCTTCTCATTTTATGTGATTGATGTCACAAGTTATATCTTTTTATACTGTGTATCCATTCAGAAACTATTGTGGCTATAGTTATTTTTTATTCTTTTGGTTTTTCAACTTTTATGCTACAGTTAAAGTGATTTATATACCATCATTACAATATCAGATCATTCTAAATGTTACTACATCCTTACCTTTACAGTGAGTTTTGTACTTTTAATGTTTTTATGTTTTTAGTTAGCATTCTTTCCTTTCAATATAAAGAACTCCATTTAGTCTTTTTTATAAGATTGTTCAAATGGTAATGAACTCCCTCAGCTTTTTTTTATCTTGGAAAGCCCTTATTTCTCCTTTATATCTGAAGGAAAATTTTGCTGGGTAGAGTATTCTCGGTTGACGATTTCTTTTTCCTTCAGCACTTTGAATATCCCATCCTATTCTCTCCTGTCCTGCAGTTTCTGCTGAGAAATTCACTTACAGTATTATAGAGGTTCCTTTGTGTGTGATGAGCTGCTGTTCTCTTGATGCTTTTGAAATTCTCACTTTGTCTTTGATTTTTGAGAGTTTGATTATAATGTTTCTCATTGAAAATCTGTTTATGATACATTTACTTGAGGTTCTTTTTGCTTCATAAACTTGAGTGTTCATTTCCTTCTGTAATCCTGGGTAGATTTCTGTCATTATGTTTTAAAATAAGCTTTCTGTCCTCTTTTATTTTCTGCTCTTTTGAAAATTCCATAGTGTCTATGTTGATTTGCTTGATGGTGTCCTATAAGTCCCATAGACTTTCTTCACTCTTTCTTATTCTTTTTTCCCCTCTGACTAGGTAATTTTAAATGGACTGCCTTCGAGCTCACTGATTCTCTTCTTCTTGAGTCTGAGGTTGAACTTCTGGAAAGTTTAGTTCAACCATTGGTTATTCAGCTCCAGAATTTCTGTTTGGTTCTTTTTTATGGTTTCTCTTTTTTGAACTTCTAATTTTATTTACATATTATTTTTCAAATTACATTTAATTGTCTATTTGTATTTTCTTGTAGTTCATGAGCTTCTTAAAAATCATTATTTTTAATTCTTAGGCAGTTTGTTTTTAAGGTCAGTTAATTGTGCTTTATTTCATTCATGTTTTCTTGATTATTGATGATTCTTGTGGTCTTGCATTGGTGTCTGTGCATGTAAAGAAGTAGACACCTTCTTCAGTCTTTATAGGGAAAGCCCTTCACTAGTCGTCTCCCACAGATTATGAAAAGACTGGCTGGGAGGATCTATGATGGGCTTGTTGCTGGAGTCTGAGAGTAGGATGGCCTGGTTCCTCAGTCAAGGGGCTGATGGGCCTGGCACCTAGACCCACAGAGGCTGGCCTGGAAACTGGGTCTGCAAGGACCAGTCTGACTCTGGGGTTCACTGAGGCAGGCCTGGCACTGAGGTCCATGGTAAAGTCAGGTTCTCACTTCATTCTCCTTTCCTTATGCAGATGATATGTCTCTCAATACTGCACTGTGTGAGCTTGAGGGAGGAATCTCATGAGTAATGTGAAACTCTTCTTTCTACTCTCTTCAATGTGCCTTTTATTATTTGTGCACTTCCAGGTCCAGTGATCTCTCACATTGATCCTTTAATTATTCTGAAGGTAGTTTTTTGCAAGGATGATTGTTCAAATTTAATGTTTCTGTGAGAAGGCAAGTGCTGGAAACTTTTATTAAGCCATCTTTCTGACATTAGTCTCCCTTAAAGATTATTAAGATAATAAAATGGTCAAACAACCCAGAACACAAATGGAGTACATGACATCAGGACTTGTCCCTATTCCTCATCTCACATAACCATTACACTTCTTATAATTTGCAGGATTCTACAGCTTATTTTATCAAAATATAGAGAAGGTTTTTCCAAAAAAGCTTTCTCAAAGAATGATCTTTTCATCCATTTGATTAGTTACTATTACAAAGTTAATCACGTACCATTATAATAAGGAGATATGAGAGTCACCACCTTAGTCAAGTGATAATATGTGGCAACATCAATAGTGGAACAACCTGACATTAAAAGTCCCTGGTTGTAAAGCAGTACAAAGCACTTATAAGAACTGAAGATTGTTCTTACCAAAATCTTTTGCATAAATCTAAGCATGAGGAAACACAAATACAGCATGTGGGATGCTCTACAATGCAATCTACTTGGACCATTTTTTAAAAGTTAATGTTATTAAAAACAAATTAAAAGTTCAGTGAATAATATTTCTAGATTAAAACAGACTAAAGGCAAATATAACCAACCCAAAGAGTAAATATTGATTAGTTTCTGAGCTTAAAATAAGTGGCTATACTTAACATTTTTTCTTCAGGCAAATGAAAATTATGCAAGACTGTGTATTAAATGATATTAGTGAATTAATAATTTTTAATATGTGGAAAAATTGTGTTTTGGTAAATAAATGTTTTTATCCTTAGCATATATACATATATTGAAATATGTAGTGTAATGTTATGTTTATCACTTACTTTCATGTGGTGCAGGAAAAAAATGTACCTAGATAGACATGTATATATACAGATAAACACATACATAAGCAAATATGGCAAAATATTAACAGTTGATGAATTCTTCTCTCCAATTCTCTGCTTAAAGCTATATCATGCAAAGCTCCCAATGAACAATATTAATTAATGTTAGAGTAACCATCTAACAGGGGATTCTATGCATAGCCATGCTACCCTTCACTCCTGCATTTTAAAAATAATAAAATGATAATACATTGAGTTAAAATATAATGAAGAAAATATATAACAATTTGGTATTTTATTATTATATAAATTCACTCAGGCTGCTAGTACTTTAAATACTGGAACATGTGTGGGTTCTGGGAGACATTTATATCCTTGTAGGCTTACAAAGTTGCAGCTGGTAAGTCATGAAGACCACAGGAAGCAGCAAAGATTGGTCTCCTTAGTGGCAAATGTTCATGTGCTCCACCTCAGACAGAGAAGGAAAGTGAGTTCCCTGTCCCTTAACTTCTCTGGGATGAGGGATATCAGCGGATATTCTCCAAACCAAAACGGGTCAAAGCTGCCCTTCCTCTCCATAACACCTGAGAACCACAGGCCCAGATCTCTGCTGCTAGCCTTTAGGCTTACTGCTTTTCCAGAGGGGAATGGAGTCTTGGAGGTCTGCTCTCTTTCTTCTTCTTTTCCTCTAAGACACTCACTATGGGAGCTGGAGGATTCTCACAATCAGCTCATGAATGGCTATTGATCAGACTGAAGCTTAGAAGGGAGGATCATCGCAGTGATGCATAAATGGACAACCTACTGGAGCCCCACAGTCACCCTCCAGCCATTGCCCTGAAACCAAACTCCCCTCAAGAAGAGTGTGCTCTCAAATACCCCAACAATTGGTGTGGGTTTGAACTTATGCTGTCCTATATTTGTGTCATTTCTGCAACATTCCCACCCTGCACATGTATTATGTAGCTTGTATCTATAGAATGCTTTAAGTGAATTAAATTCATCTCTCTATTGCAGATCCCTGGGGATCATCAGGGTAAGGAATCAGAGTCTAAGAATTAGACTCCAGCCCCCTGATATTCTGTAAAACAAAATGAAACAAAAGTGCCCACAGTGTTAGAGTACTAGACAGTGATTTCCAGGAGCACCTTCCTATGAATTCCAACTGAACATAAACAAATTGCAGTTTCATCACCTTATGAAACCTTCAGACAAATGACTGTTTATTTCTTAGATTAATCTGATTGATTACCCTCATCCCATTTTAGAAACAGGAAACTAAATATCACATCCAAAAATCCACCCTCCCTTCCCAGCACTCACACATGGTAATACCAGAAAGGCAGGAAGATATGGATCACAGTTGCCTTCAAAGCTTTGAGAAATCTGTGGAAATTCATAGCCATGGTTTCCAGATAATATTTTTAACCTGATTCTGAGAACTTCAAGTCACTGCTCTTCAGAAGAGTGTGGGAACAAAAACACTTCTAACTTTCTAAACTTGGAAAAGTTTTTTTTTTTTTTTAAATAATCCAACTTTCTTCCAGCTTGGAAGGGCCTAATTTACATAAATCCCCTCACCCCCACCTTACCTCTGACAGTGGAATTCTAAACAAAGCAATCAAGCTGGCAGATGAGTCAGATTTGCTTATTGTATTGTATGCACGCCTGTTAAAGAATGGTACTAGCTCTCTCTTGTTATTTATTGGTGTCAAGAGGTACAATTTTAAAATTCTGCTCTTTAATTTTTTTTTCTCTCCTATGACAGGCAGATTGCTTCCCCCTACACCTCCTTGAGAGCTTGCTAAATATTTGAGCATTAAGAAACCCTAATTTCTCCTCTTAAAACTAACTAGAAACATTTATTTTGATTTAACTTTTTAGACAAAGAGAACCCTTTGATTTGGGGGCTTTCAGGTTTTGGAATAAAATGATTTTTGGTAAATTAACTGCTTAAATTACTATTATTATGCTTATAAAAGCTGCTAAAAATAATCAGTTCATAAGGCAAAAAAATTCATATATATATTTTCTTCCTGACAGATATTTCAGAAATGTGGCCTATAATAGATGTTAGTTTTTTTTAACTTGTAACCGAATTAAATTACCAAGAAAATGACTGTTGCATCTATAAATCTTTAATAGCACTGGTATTTACAGAAGCTGGACTTTTCAAACACTTAAAATGATAAATGCCCAAAGACAATTTGAGCCATGTCTGTCTGCCTTTGTTTCTGATCCAACTCAAGAAGTATAGGTAGGCAATAACAAACACCACATTACAAATTGCTTTGCTTTTACTCTTAGGTATTTTTTGTTTTGTTGAGCAAATATGTCCACTGGATAGTGGATGTCCCCCATCTCTTCTCAGTCCCCATTAGAGCAGAAGCTATTTGAACATGAGAAATAGAGCTCTTCCAAATAACAAATCTTTGCTCATGTTTTCAAGCATGGAGGCAAACATTGGCAGCAAACATGAACAGCAGTGAAAAAAAGTCATTTGAAATTTATTTTTCCTCTCTTTAGAATCAGCAGCACATTGATTGATGCAGTCACCACAGCAAAGAAGTGCATCCGGGTGACTAATGCAGATGATCTTGACCCTGAAAAGGCTCCCTAGAGGTTGTTCTCCTCTATCTCCCACCCCTAGAAGTAGGGTGGCCCATATGCTCTTCCTTTTCAAAACATCAGCTATCTGCCTTTTCCTGTTAAATATGCAAAAACCAAGACAACGAAACCTTGCTTCATACTTTGTGTCACCAATTCCTAATCCAGAGATTGAAGAAACTCTAATATCTTACCTTAATTCCATTTTTGACAGTTCTAGACTTTCCGTCCTGTCTACTGAGTAAAAACATAAACTTGGGCTATGTGACACTCTAAAATTATTTTTTCAAGAAACATTCAACAGTCTAAGTTAAATGTGATTTTTTTGAATTATTAAAAGTTGCCTTATATTTGAACAATACTTCATAGCTTGTAAAAATTATTTTGCATAGAGTCTCATCTGACTCGACTAAGAGCCTCCCAAGAAAGGCAGAAGAGGTATTGTCCCCAAGCGCAAATAAAGAACCTGAGGCTCTGAGAAGTTTAATAACTTACCTCAAGAAAGTAACCATGTAAATTCGGAGTCAAGACTAGTATTGACTCATCTGATTCCCAATCTAGTGCTGTCCACTCCAGCAAATTGTCTTTCTTTCCCGGTTGCATTTGGTGTTTATTTCCCTTGAACCTTCGGAAACTTCTTTCACTTCAGACAGAAAAACTGGAGCAGAATATGGTGGATTTTTTTGTTTCTTGTTTTTTGTTTTTGAGACTGAGTTTTATTCTGTCACCCAGGTTGGAGTGAAGTGGCCCAATCACAGCTCACTGCAGCCTCGACCTGCTGGGCTCAAGTGATCCTCCTGCCTCAGCCTCCCAAGTAGCTGGAACCACAGGCCAGTGCCACCAAGCCTAGGTAATTTTTTCATTTTTTGTGGAGACGAGGTCTCCTTGTGTTTCCCAAGCTGTTCTCAGACTCCTGGGCTCAAGCAATCCTCTCACATCAGCTTCCCAAAGTACTGGGATTACAGGTGAGAGCCACCAAGCCCAGCCTAGTGGTATCATATAAAGTGTATTTATGTATAAGAATTAACATACTTCTGAATAATGACTTTATATTTTAGTACATCAGTGGTGACGTCGATGTAATTTGAAAACCATGATGCCTGTAGATATTTTTCTAACTTATTTACATATTAGTCCTTGAGCGATCAATAATCCCTAAATTTTATTTGTTGTTGTTTTATTTATAAATGGTGTTGATATGAATGGCAATATCAGGAGAATGCAAGAGCTGACAGTGAGAGGGCTAGTTTTGATACAGTTTTATCATATGTGATTAGAAAACACATATGTGACTAGTGATGCTTTTCTGAAGGTATATGTTTTTACATAGTCCCCTTGCCATGCCCTACAAAGAGAAGAGATCCTTTAATGAAATGGAGATTCATCCTGTACCTTTGCAGCTGCCCTTCCATTTGGTGTGCAGTCAACTGTGTATTTCATACAAATATTGCTTCAGGATTTCCATAGCAGATAAGAAGACTGCTGATGTCAGAATGCAGTATAGAGAGAATCTGCACACAGGTAGCCCTGTGAAATTTAGCTTGGTGAATAATTACCGTGATGATCATAATTAATAATTATCTTGTGCCAGTGGAGAATTGTACTAATTGGTAATCTCTTCTCTTAAAAGTCCTAATATTTTATTTCTGCTTATTGCTAACTATCAAGTGGAATGCTAATGGAAGTGTGGATGACTGGTATTGTAATAATTATAACTGTAATCACATTCAGCAGCTAACCTCTAATTAAAATAAATCAGATGATGTAGCAAATCGGCTACATAGACTTGTGTTTCCAATAATATATCTTATTGGGAAAAATTATTTTTTCCCACAGAAAGCCTTTGAAGATCAGATTAAAAATTATGTGAAAGTGTTGTATTTCTAAGGAGATGTTTTCTGTGGTAATAAGTAGGTTAATTGCATATTCATCAGGTGGTGGAGTTTCAGGACAAACATAAGTTAGGATGTAATAAGTACGACTGTTTCTAATGGAATTATAATATTGTTATCTTGCAATTATATGCAGGCCACTCTTGGATATTCAGCCAGTAATGAGTATAGGTACACAAACCTCAAATTTCTTGACTGAATTCTGAAAAGCAGTCAGTTTAAACTATTCATGTGATTTTTAAAATTTTGAATTGTGTGATTAGGGGGTAATCATGTTTTCTTTATTTCTGAGCATTTTCCAAAAAGAGTCTAAAATTAAAAATGATATATGTCATATATATGTGCATATATGTATGTCTCTGTGTGTGTGTGTGTGTGTGTGTGTGTGTGTATATATATATGTACACGGATGGATGGATGGATGGATGGATGGGTGGCTAGCTACCCCAAATATCAGTTCAAGCTATCTTGGACTGATCACTATTATCATTTGCCATCAATAAAGACAAGAAAGCTGACAACAACTGCATATATTCCTGTCTTCATGTGAATGGAAATGGAGGACAGGGAAAATTTCCTGAAATGACAAATGTGAGTAATAACTAAATATTTTTAGAAACATTTTATGCTGCTCTCTGATCTTGCCTCTCCCTGCCACACAGCCCATTTTCATTCATTTGGTCAGAAAATTTTCTGTGGAAAGTGCCGTGTAGTAAATATTTAGGCTTTGTGTGTCATACACTCTCTATCACAACTACTCAACTCTGCCATATAGAGAAAGCATCCATAAGCAATATGTAAAGGACTATGTGGCTGTTGTTCTGGTGCGGTGGCTCATGCTTGTAATTCCAGCACTTTGGGAGGCTGGGGTGGGTGGATCACTTGAGCCCAGGAGTTCGAGACCAGCCTGGGCAACATGGCAAAACCTCATCTCTACTAAAAATACAAAAATTATCTGGGTGTGGTGGTGTGTGCCTGTTGCCCCAGCTACTCGGGGGTGCTGAGGTAAGAGGGTCACCCGAGCCTTGGGAGGTCAAGGCTGCATTGAGCCATAATTGCACCACTGCACTCTAGCCTGGGTGACAGAGTGAGAACCAGTAAAATAAATAAATAAATAAAAGAAGAAAAAAAAGATTATGTGGCTGTGTTTTATTAAATCTTTATTCATAAAAATGAATATCTTCAAGAAAGGAAGATATAAACTGCTATTCAATAAGTAAGATTTCATGAAAATGTTGTCACTTGAAGATTTTCAGTCATAGTTACATCAAAGGCAAAGAGCTACAAAAGATGAGCGCATATTTGAGACCCAATGAGTGTCCTGGGAGAACACTAGTTAATAAGAATCAATGACAATGAGCCTGGAAAGTTAATTCGGACTGAATTGTGGATGCTCTCAATCTCCTTATTAAAGACTTTAAACTTCACCTAGAGTGACTGGTGTGAAGAAAGTGGAGCATCACAGAATGTTTCTAAGCATTAAAGGGCGTGATTTGATCCGAGTATCAGAAGAATGAGTGTGGGGAGAGTATGGAAAGCAGATTTGGAGGGGAGTTTTGTGGGACTACAGGTTAAAACCACAATTCAGAGTGTAATATAATAGCCTTATAAAATACAATGAGGGCCTGAGGTCACTTGCTGTCCAGGGTTATGGAGAAAGAGATGGCTTCTACAGGCTTCTTCTAGAAGGGGGTTAGAAGATCTTGGCCTAAAGCAACTCATCTTGCTCTAATCACAGCCTACCTAATGCTTACACTTGAGTTCAGCAGTCTTATCACACTTATTGTTAGTTTTCAATGAAAGAAAATGAGGAACGAGTAAGTGATGACAAACAGCTCTTAGAGACAGGTGCAAAGCTTAATGTACTTTTTTTTCAAGTCTGAGTGAGAGCAGGAGAAGAGGGTCACAAAAGCTAGTAAATGCTATCCATTTTTAATATGTTTGCTTCCTTTCTAAATGGGCCCGAGTTCATCTTCACTGCCTTTCCTTTTCTAAAAAAACACCAAGCTTAAAAAAAAGTATCCTGGATGTTCTTGCCTGTCGAGGTGAAAGCCACATGATCCAGGGTCATTGGATTCTAGGATTAGTTTAAAGGACCCTGGCACCTGGACTTGCAGATGCTGTGATCTTAAGTATCTACAGGTTTAAGTGGTATCTGAGTTCTAGAAATATGATAAAGATGGCTGAGATTCATTAATTAAATGCATCACTCCAAAAACTAACCCAGTGGAATGACAAAATATGGAAAACTATTTAAGCAATACAATATTTAACTTCAACAGATTTGAATTCAGGTATTGTGTATTAATCACATCTATTCACGTTATCAGATCATTTTTACTTATCTACTTTTCTTTGGGAGCCAAAAACCCAAAGTGTTACGTGAACATGAATAATTTGCCAAAATGGGTGTAATTTAAATTCTACAACTACATGAGGAAACTCACCCCCATATACAGACATGTTTGAATGTTCATACAAACTCTATTTGTTAAAGAGAAAAATTAGGAACTACCTACTTTTTAATCAACAGGATAACAAAGAAACAAAATGGAATAATATATAGTAGCTAAAAGAAATGAAACAGATATATATAAATATGGCTAAATCTCAAAAAGCATAGTATTAACTAAAATAAGACAAATTACAGAATGGCATATTTTATTTGACACCATTTATAAATAACTTTGAAGACACAATAACAATATTATTGTCCAGACATACAGATTAAAATATATGTAAATTATTTAAAATTTATTAAAGTAATTGCCTTTGGAATGAGAGATGGTAATGAAACTATTGAGGACTCCAACTTCATCTGTAATATTTTATAACTTTTTATTCTAAAAAGATTTGAAGGAAATGTTAAAAATTAGCAGATCTGTGTGGGATTATTCTTTGATCACAGTCAGATTTCTTGGAGTCAAGAAATACATTTTCAATCATTTTAAAAATAGTTATGTTTTAAGGGCATACAGGTTTATTTCAAGCTAATTTTTGTCACATATATATTTTCTTTGTATTTATACAGTTTGTGACATTATGTTCGCACATTTTACTTAAATATTACTGATTAAATAGCAATTTTTTCGATTAAATGCTGTTTTTCAATTAAAGCTTCTATATAATGAGAAACTTTTAAGGTCAAATTTTGACCAGCAGTATTTACCTAGAAACTTGCATTTTGACTCAATAATATGGACAGTGCTTTGGAATCTATGGAGGTGATGGTTCACCAGTAAAATCAAGGTATATTTTGCATCTAACTGAAAAACACATGCCAGAGCTAGGAGAGCAAATGAAAAGGCTGAGTATATCTAAAGCACAGGCCAAATAAAATCACTAAAGCACTAACATCTGTGAAAAAGTTTTATATGTATATATATATAAAACTTTATATATGTATACACACATATACATATATATGTTTACATGTATGCTGTGTGTGTGTGTGTGCGTGTAGGGGAATGGGGAATATGATACATATGAGGGGACATCAAAAGTTTGTGGAAAAAATGAATTAAAAGGTAAAAATAAAAAATATAAACCTTATTTCTCAACATAAACTCTGTCAAGTTCAAGCCATTTTGGTATGCAATGATATCAGCTGTTTAGTCCATCCCTAAAGATCTGAGGGTCTTGGGAATTTAATCATGTCAGTGCAACCTTTTTTACATTATTAATGGAAGAAAAATAGGTGCCCTTTAAAAAAGTTTTTTAAGAATAAGAAACAACAACAACAATAAAACCAGAAGGAGCCAAATCTCATAGTCTTATAGGAGACTAAAGCCTAAAGCTTTCCTGTTGAAACTCTCACAAAATTGCCCCTGTTTATAAGAAGAATGAGAAGGAGCATTTTCATGGTGGAAGACTCTCTAGTGAAGCTTTCCTGGTCATTTTTCTGCTAAAGCTTTGGTTAACTTTCCCAAAGCACTCTCATAATAAGCAGATCTTATCATTCTTTGGCTTTCCATAAGGTCAACAAGCAAAATGGCTTAAGCATCCCACAAAACTTTTGCCATGACCTTTGTCCTTGACTGGTCTGCTTTTGCTTTGACTGGAACACTTTCCACCTCTTGGTAGTCATTGTTTTGATTCTGTTTTGTCTTCAGGATTATACTGGTAAAGCCACATTTCATCTCATTACAATTGTTAAAACAAACGCTTCAAGATCTTGATTCTACTTGTTTAAAATTTCCACTGAAAATTCTGCTTTTATCTGCAGCTGATCTGGGCACAATTGAGTCGAAAGTTTCCTCAACTTTAATTTTTCTGTCAGAAATGTGTAAGCCGAACTAACCGAGATGTTTTTGGTGTTGACTGTTGTTTCTGCTGTTAGTCGCCCACCTTGTTCAACTAGTTCACAAACAAGGGTGGGGCACAGTGGCTCATGCCTGTAATCTCAGCACTTTGGGAGGCCATGGCAGAAGGATTGCTTAAGCCCGGGAGTTCAAAACCAGCCTGGGCAACATAGCGACACCTTGTCTCTATGAAATTTTTTTTTGAAAAATTAGCTGGTTGTAGTGATATGCAACTGTAGTCCCAGCAACTTGGGAGACTTAGGTGGGAGGATCTCTTGAGGCAAGAAGGTTGAGGCTGAAGTGAGCCATGATCATGCCACTGCCCTTCAGCCTGGGTGACTAAGTAAGACCTGATCTCAAAAAAAAAAAAAAAAAAAAAATTAGGAACACAAGATTAATTTTTTTCTGGCCAACTGATGTGGATGTCATCTTCAACATCATCTTGTCCCTTCTTAAAACAAGTTATCCATTTGCAAACTATTGATTTCATTAAGGCCTTGTCTCCATAAACTTCATAAAACATCAGTGATTTCAGATTCTTCCACCCAAGCTTTACCATACATTTGATGTTTGTTCTTGCTTTAATTTTGGCAGAATTC